>NC_056748.1:97561079-97596079 GCF_019279795.1 Protopterus annectens
TTTCTTCCTGCGGTGCTCTACCTGATCCCCTTGCTCATTCTTCCTGCAGTGCTCTCCCTGATCGCCTAAATGATTCTTCCTGTGGTGCTCTCCCTGATCCCCTAGCTCATTCTCTCTATAGTGCTCTCCTTAATCTTCTAGCTCATTCTTCCTCTGGTGCTCTCTCTGATCCCCTAGCTCATTCTTCCTGTGGTACTCTCCCTCATTTGTCCTGTGGTGCTCACCCTGATCGCCTTGCTTATTCTTCCTGCAGTGCTCTCCCTGTTCCCTAGCTCATTCTTCTTGTGGTGCTCTCCCTGATCCCTTAGTTCATTCTTCCTGCAGTGCTCTCCCTGATCCCCTTGCTCATTCTTCCTGTGGATCTCTCCCTGATCTCTTAGCTCATTCTTCCTGTGGTGTTCTCCTTGATCTCCTAACTCATTCTTCCTGTGGTGCTCTCCATGATCCCTTTTCTCATTCTTCTTGTGGTGCCCTCCCTGATCGATGTAGCTCATTCTTCCTGTGGTGCTCATTCTTCCTGTGGTGCTCTCCTTGATCCCCTAGCTCATTCATCCTGTGGTGCTCTCTCTGATCCCCTAGCTCATTCTTCCTGTGGTGCTCTCCCTGATCCCCTACCTCATTCTTCCTGTGGTACTCTCCCTGATCCCCTAGCTCATTCTTCCTGTGGTGCTCTCCCTGATCCCCTAGCTCATTCTTCCTGTGGTACTCTCCCTTATACCCTAACTCATTCTTCTTGTGGCGCTCTCACTGATCCCGTAGCTCATTATTTCTGTGGTGCTCTCCCTGCTTCCCTAGCTAATTCTTCCTGTGGTGTTTTCCCTGATCCCCTAGCTCAGTCTTCCTGTGGTGCTCTCCCTGATTCCCTAGCTAATTCTTCCTGCGGTGTTTTCCCTGATCCCCTAGCGCAGTCTTCCTGTGGTGCTCTCCCTGATTCCTTAGCTAATTCTTCCTGCGGTGTTTTCCCTGATCCCCTAGCTCTGTCTTCCTGTGGTGCTCTCCCTGATTCCCTAGCTAATTCTTCCTGTAGTGTTTTCTCTGATCCCCTAGCTCATTCTTCCTGTGGTGCTCTCCTGATCCCCTAGCTCATTCTTCCTGTGGTACTCTCCCTGATCCCCTAGCTCATTCTTCCTGTGGTGCTCTCTCTGATCCCCTAGCTCATTCTTCCTGTGGTGCTCTCCCTGATCCCCTACCTCATTCTTCCTGTGGTACTCTCCCTGATCCCCTAGCTCATTCTTCCTGCGGTGCTCTCGCTGATCCCCTAGCTCATTCTTTCTGTGGTGCTCTCCATGATCCCCTAGCTCAGTCTTCCTGTGGTGCTCTCCCTGATTCCCTAGCTAATTCTTCCTGCGGTGTTCTCCCTGATCCCCTAGCTCATTCTTCCTGTGGTGCTCTCCCTGATCCCCTAGCTCATTCTTCCTGCTGTGTTTTCCCTGATCCCCTAGCTAAGTCTTCCTGTGGTGCTCTCCCTGATTCCCTAGCTAATTCTTCCTGCAGTGTTTTCCCTGATCCCCTGGCTTAGTCTTCCTGTGGTGCTCTGCCTGATTCCCTAGCTAATTCTTCCTGTTGTGTTTTCCCTAATCCCCTAACTCAGTCTTCCTGTGGTGCTCTCCCTGATTCTCTAGCTAATTCTTCCTGGGGTGTTTTCCCTGATCCCCTCGCTCATTCATCTTGTGATTCTCTTTCTGCTCCCCTAGCTCATTCTTCCTGTGGAGCTCTCCCTGATCCCCTAGCTCATTCTTTCTGTGGTGCTCTCCCTGATCCCCTAGCTCATTCTTCCTGTGGTGCTCTCCCTGATCCCATAGCTCATTCTTCTTGCGATGCTCTCCCTGCTCCCCTAGCTCATTGTTCCTGAGGTGCTCTCCCTGATCCCATAGCTCATTCTTCCCATGGTGCTCTCCCTGCTCCCCTAGCTCATTCTTCTTGCAATGTTCTCCCTGATCCTTTAGCTCATTCTTCCTGTGGTGCTCTCCCTGATCCCCTAGGTCATTCTTCTTGCAGTGCTCTCCCTGATCCCCAAGCTCAGTCTTCCTGTGGTGCTGTCCCTTATCCCATTGCTCATTCTTCCTATGGTCCTCAATGCCAGCTACCACTCCTTCCCTTCTTTGTTTCTTTCCTACCTCTTCATTTTGTTGTCATTTAGTTATCATTCTATGCTTTCCCATTCTGAATTTGCACATGCCCTGCCTCGTGTTCTGTTCTGTCTTTGTCCTTCACCACTCCACAAGTAAGCGAAGAACATAATGAACTGCAAAGAATGCAAGGACAGAAGAACAGAGCAAGCAACAGCAAACAGAAAATATGGAGAGGGGTGTCATGTTGATCAACTAACAGAAAACAAAAAGAAAATGGAAAACAGATGAGGTGTAATTCCTTTTATTGGACCAACAATAGTTTTTGAATTACTTGCACTTTCAAGCTGGCATGATTTTGTTGGGCATTAGATACGTTAGATACAATGCTTAAATATCCTCTTGTGGCTAGAAAGGGAAGTGTATCATTCATTTCCAATTGGAAAAAAATGAAAGAAATGCCAGTGTGGAAAATGTGCTGCTCTGAAGCTTCATATGACTCTATGCGTCAGAGATAGACACACCACTATATTATCTTTTGCTTACTTGACTTAGGCTGAAAATGGCTGCAGACTTTGTAAAATAAGAAATGGTAATATGAAATATTGCAAATTAATATGAAAAACTTCAAAATTATGTAAGATTATTGACTTCACTTCAAGATATTATCATTTATACATATTACAATGGCTTTAGTGAATACTGTAAACCTGTCATTTGTAAATGGAAAATCATTACAGCAGCAGTTGAAATGATTAGTGATCACTAAGAAAATCAGTCATTTAGTGACTGTACATATATGGTAGAAATGCAATGATTTAATTGTGAAGTACTGAAGTGGCAAGGTTGTTTTGTTGGGTCTATATCATAGCATCGAAGTTGCAAAACTTCAAATGTTATAATGTCAAACCTAAAACCTCGAAGACTGACAACAGCGAAGCTGCGGAACATTGAATTTGTTCCCAGGAAAAGAATTTGGTGGGCCATTTCCGCGGCTTCGCTCTTTTCTCCACTGTGGTACAATCTCGGAGTTGGTATATTTAAGTAGGGGTGGTGTGAGTCGCACAGCCTCCCACGTTGGGTGGTGTAGGGGGCGAAGCCCCCCACATTAGAAATAGTTTGTAGTGTTTGTGTGTTTTGTGTTTTGTGCTGGAACAGCGATTTTTTTCCCAGGGGAAAAAAATCACTGTTCTCAGCTTTCCGAGTTTTAAGTTTTCGCGGTTAACAGATCAATGTTATTGTATTCGATGTTATCATGTTTTGATCTCGTGATATAACCCCGTTTTGTTAGCTCAACATGCATGCGTATTTACTGGAAATATCTGAGTGTACCCGCTGAATGAAAAATTACTATTATAATTACAATAAAGTGGTAGGAGCTTGGAGAGAAATGATAAGAAAAATTCATTTTTGTATCCTTTGTGAAGTCATCTACCCCAGGGAACTACCACATTGAGAATACATCCCTAAAAGTTGACTGAGTTGTTCAGGATTTGGGAACTTACGTGAACAGTCACCTAACTTTCGACCAACATGTGTCTGTAGTTGTGAATAAGTCCTTCTATATTGCAAAATGTATAAACAAAGGGATTGTGTCTAGATGTCTCTGCTGTCATTAGGTCGATAATTGAATATTATTCTCCCTTTGGCATGTATCTATCCAGACACATGCAACAACTGGAATGCCCACAGAGACACCTTACTAAGAGGATATGAGGCTTAAACAATTTGTCCTGCATGGACTGACTCAAAGCACTGTCACTATACTCGGCATCCTACAGACTACTATTAGGTAACCTGTATCTGGCATGCAAGGCATCCCCCAACACAGTAGTAATGGATTTACTACACATCAGCAAGTCAAATGGCATCAGAAATTCTCTGTCTATGGATCTAAACCTCTTCTGCAACATCAACAGAGTAGTTTAGAGGGACAGTGGATATCGCTGCTGTGGAATAGACTCTCCATCCACATAAAACAAGTTCATCCCTTTCCATATTCAAGTGCAACTTGGACCTATGGATGGGAAACAGAAAATGTACTCTAGGACTGCCCCCTGTACTACTAATGGACAGAGACAGCTCCTAAATACTTTATCCAATGCATGTTCTGGCAAGCTATCAATTCCCTTCTGAAACCCGGCAAAACTACCACCCCAGCACCCAACAGCAACACTAATAATGACAGCATAGCTTCTCAATTTAACCATCATTTCACAGAATCTATTCTGTCATTATCTACTCAGCTATCTAACAATAACTCTATATTCACCCCCACTATAGATCACAGTAATATTCCTTCCTTTACACTCTCACCTGTACCAACCTCCACAGTTAAAAAAACTACTCTCAAAACTAAAGCCTACCACTCTCACAGCAGATGGTTTACTCACTAATTTCCTAAAATTAGCTGCAGAGTCCTTAGCCTACCCTTTCTCAATTCTTATAAACCGCTCCATACAAGAACCTTACATCCCCCAACTATGGAAATTGTCATATATTATTCCCCTACACAAAGGTGGCAACTCCTATGAGCTATAAAACTACCGTCCCATTGCTATCCTATCCCCCATTTCCAAGCTCCTTGAGAAATGTATTCACACCCAAGTGATGCACTTTTTAACCTCACATAATCTCCTCTCATTCACACAGCATGGCTTCACCCCAACATATAGTACAACTACTGCCCTTCTCTCTTTTACTAACCAGGTTAACCAACTAAGAAATAACAACAACTTCTTATCAGCCATATTCTTAGATCTATCTAAGGCATTTGACATGGTCTCACATAACCTACTTTTAGACACTCTATCCTCCATGTCCTTTGCCTCCTCCACTACTGCCTGCTTCAAAAACTATCTCTCTGATAGGAAATAATCAGTCAAATGGCAAGGCGTACTATCACCTCTACTACCAGCTATTATAGGTGTTCCACAAGGCTCAATACTGGGGCCTCTACTATTCCCCATTTTCACCAACAAACTACATACCTCCACCCTGCATGCATCACTTATACAGTATGCAGATGACGCCACCCTAATCTGCTCAGCCCCATCCCTAATCCCTCTTCAAAAACTTACCCAAGAATCCTTCAGCTCCATGGAAAAATGGATTACTGATATCCAACAGATTCTAAACTCCAACAAGACCAAATTACTTCTATTCACCCCCAACAAATCCAGAACCACACCTCCTCCCTTCATATCACCTCCAAAAATGGCACCACAATCTCTCCCTTCCCCCATACTAAGCTCCTTGGTGTTGAAATAGATAAAGATCTTCACTTTGATGTCCATATCTCTTAAACCATTAAAAAGGTACATAAAAAATTAGGAGCTTTATACAAACACAAAATATTCCTATCAGACCAAGCACGAGTCACCCTAGCCCAAACCCACCTTTTGTCTACCCTAATGTTTTCATTGCCAATCCTAACCCACATCAAGTAAACAGACCTAGAGAAACTAGAATCATGTTACAATAAGATTGCAAAATTCACCAATGACTCTACTTTTAGAAGCCATCACTGCCTTGCCCTAAAGGAGCTACAGTGGTTAGAACTCCCGCAATTAATTAGTTACTACCAACTAGTGCTCACCTTCAACATCTTAAAGAATCCCCACAAGACTCAAGGCCTAAATCAACTACTAAACCAATATTCAGCAAATTGTCCTCTATGCTCATCCAGCAAAACCCTTCTCTGTATAGCCAAAGCCAACAATACTGCAGGGAAAGCTCTTTTCTCTCATGCCATAGCTAGAAAGTGGAATAACCTCCCCCAGAATATCTCTTCAGCACCATCTATCTCACTGTTCAAAATGTCACTTAAGTCACACCTCTTGCATTCCTGGCTCTGTCCTTGCATCACATAAATGCTTTCCTGCTCTCCTCCAATTCTTCATACCTTCCTCTCTTCTCTGTCTACTGCCTCTACGATACAGTACTAAAAACTCCTCAAGTACTGCCATACAGGGCCTACTGTGTATAAATTAAGCTTGCTTGGAACAAACCATCATAAATTTATTATGTCTTGTGTGATGTCTCTTTTGATTGTATCTTTTAATGTGGAGTTTTTTCTCCCAAATACTGCCATCCAGGGCCTACTTTGTATAAATCAAGCTTGCTTGGAACAAGCCATTGTAAATTTATTACTGCTTGTATGACATATCTTGATTGTATAATTACCACTGCACATAATTATTGATATGGAGCTTTTCTCCCTGGGCCTTTGCTCTAAATGGACCTCATTCCAGTCGGACTTTCCTGGCAAACAAATGTAAAATAAATAAAATAAATGTGTCCATTTATGGTATGATCTCAGCTATTCTCATTAGGAATAATATATAATTTTTGACCAAAGGATGGGTAAGGCCAGTCTCTAACCAAATGGGTTAGTTGAATTGAGCACAAAAAGGGAAATTGGCCAGGCATATAATGGCCCACAGGGGTAGCTAGCTTAGTGCTTACCTATGGACCTATGTGTTAAAAAAACACTTATCTTAATTTTTTTTAATTTCTCCAAATCTCTTGGGTTTCTATTACCATGACAGGAATGGACCTCATTCCTAAGTCAAAGTACTGTTAAAGTTCATGAAATTAGTATTGTTTCAATCTTTGATGTCAGCCAAAAGTGCTCTTCGCAGCATCCACAATGTGCCCAGTAATGACTCCTTCTGCAATTCATACAGGGTTACATGGATTGGTAGCATATCTAAATACGATTGTAGACTCTTTTTTATAAGACCACTTGCTCCTACTAGTATGGGCACATTATTATGTCTATCAGTCCTTCTGCCATTAGTATGTCGCAACCAGCAACAAGGTGTGCGACTATTTCCAATTCGGTTTAGCAAAACCTACATTTGTCTTTTTCTCCTACATGTTCAATGTACTTTGTAAACCAATGTGTGCACAGCCCACAATCTTGGGCCACCAATATTAATCTTTCATCTCTTGGTTTGAATTTGGCACTGCTTAACCATTCCTGCATTCATTCCTGATCAACACAATGTTCTTCCAGAAGTTTCCTATACTTGCAACTATATTTATAGTTATTTCACATTTCTTGCCTTCTCATGTGGTCCTTCACCTTATATTCTTTCTTTTGTTTTTTTTTTGGCACGTTCAGTTGCTGCCTGATTTTTATCTTCTTCTGGTTTGATTTCTGTTCCTGCTTGACGCCGATATGCTTCTGTTAAATTAAGCAGAGAAGTCATCTTAGATTTATTCTCCTCATGATTCAAAACTTTCACTACATTTGGGTCTTGTAAGGTCAACAGATATGTGTGAAGTGGAGTCCCACAATTGCAGATCTATACATGTAATCAATTTCAAGAAGGCCAATCCCTCCTTCTGAAAGGGGAATATATAATCTTGGTATACACTGATTTTTATAAATCATTTGGTGAGCATGAAGCATCCTCCATGTTTTCCTGTCTAATCTATCCAACACATTTTGGGGCCAGTCAATCACTCCAAAACTGTAAGTTAGGACAGGAAAAGCAAATTGGTTTATAGCTTGGATTTTGTTCCTAGATGTCAACACTGTTTTCAGAATTAAGTCTTCTAAAGTATTCCTTACTAAGTTTCATTCACATTTGTTCATGTTTTATTGTTGATCCTTCATCAATTCTCAAATATTTATGCACTCCCTCTTGCTCAAGTTCTTTTATATCACATTCTTGTCCCAAACTGATGTTTTCTTGGTGCTGCTGTTGACGACATTGCAAACATTAGTACAGCACAAATTTACTTGACTGGACTATGATTATAATATATAATTATGAGGTATGTGTCATCAAACATTTTTTTTTCTGAGGATGGCAGGCACGTTTTAATTGTTGTCTTGTTTGACTGATGATTACATCAAAAGCTTTTTGCGTATGACTGTGGCATAGTTTTATGTGTTGCAATGATGCAAAACAAGGGATCAAGGCAGAGAAAGGACAATTTCAGCCATGAGGGAAACCACATCCTTGTGTAGCCCTTAGGACACACAACAAATGTCTATTTGGTAAATTACATCCCAAACAAGCTGAGAGAGCAAAAGCCTGAAATCACATTGTAATGGACGTTAGTGCAGTTAACGGATGGAACCACACATTAACACAGTGCAAGAAGAGGGCAAGTTCTGCATTAGGACATGCTACAGCCATGGTGTGGCAGAATAAAATTGTTTATACTACTACTAGGGGGTTCTAACACTTATATAATTAATAGAAGATGAGTAATACCTCCTCTCCGTTTATGGGGGTGACTATGGCACAGAAGATGATAGCATGGGAAGAATCAGAGGTGGTGTGGACACTGGCTATTACTAACATCTGCAACATCAATGCATGTGGGAAAGTTGATTTGAAAACAGTGACATATATTTATATACAGAATTGAATGCTGATATGAAATTTTTACATTAAACGTGATAACTGCTATTAACAGATGAACCCTCCATGTGTGCACAGAATGACAGTGAAGGCAGTGTACATGGCAAGTGTCCCCTGAACCTCCTTACTAACCATACAATAGTGTATGCTAGTTCTTTATTGGCAATGTTTTCAGATAAAGTTTTACAGAGTCAGCAGTAGAAATAAATGGTTCCATTATACCAATAAATTCAGAGGATATCAGCAGTAGAAAGGCTGTTGAAGATGATGATGATAATGAAGCAACTTGGGGAAAGTGACATGCAGTCCTCAAGTTTAACTGCAGAATCTCTCACCCCACAGCATGTTAGTAACTCTGTAGGAAGTGACAGTGCATCATAACATCAAGCACATGCTAACATTATACTGCAGTTTGTACAGGGAGAAAACCCGTGTACCACTACACCAGCATCTCCAAACCCAAACAGTTTCAGATAATGAGAAAGACAAAGACACAGGTGCCAGAATAACACCTCGGTCTTCACCTCAGAGCCAATAGTATGTATAAAAAGTCGAACTGCTACAGTAGAAGGAAAATTCTTTATTGCAAGGACAAAGTGAGTGCTTTCACGACCTTCCAGGTCACTTCATCAGACTTAATAAAATATCCCATGCCTTCTTTGATATATATGCTTTCAAAGTGAGCAATCAGTTAAGACAAACAATTAAATATTTATGTCAGACTCAATTAATTTAAAAATAGTAGAAAAAATATAAATAGACATAAAACTGTTAAAAACCGTATGCAAGTTCAAATGTGAATGCCTATAGAACCATGTAGAAGGAAATTAGAGCTTTAGGGTTCTTGCCTTTACAAATGCCTTACTTCTCAGAATAAACTACAAGAGATAACCTTGAAACTGACTCCAGGGAAGAGAAACTCAGGTTTCCCATTACATATGCAAGTGATGTTAGTCAATTTTGTGATATATTTAGGAAGAACTGGAACATATTGTTAGCCACTAAAGAACTTGAAGGCATCATAGACTCTGGACCTCACTTCTCATTTACAAACAAAAAAAACACTTAAAAGGCAGCTATGTTACAAAACCCAAACACATAAGTCCCTGAACACATCAGATAGGATAGGGACATATATGTGCAGGAACTGCAGAGCTTACATTTTCTCATGTAGCACTTTTGTACATCCACAGCAAAAGTTTATAATTGAATTTAATTTCTGTTCAGACTATAGGACTAGAAATATAGTCTATCTTAGTTTTTGCCAATATTGTACAGTTTTTTTATGTGGGCGAGACTAATAGAATGCTCAAAGAACACATTTTAGAACATATGAGGGACATAGTAAACAAAAAGGAGAGTAGTGCCCTAGTTAAACATGTAGAAGCATGTGGATGCACCATGTTTTTAAATTTTTAGTTCTCCAGTCATCCAGTAATCTTAACAGTAAGGAAAAATCTTTTACAATTTTCAGAATTTTGGAGTCAGAGAAAATTTATCTTAGAAACATACTTTACCAGAAAAAGAAACATTTGTTGCTTTTCAGTGCAACACATTTGTGTCCACTGTTAGTTTTTCACAATGAAAAGTTGTTGAGTGCTATAGTATCTCATACAACCAATATACACTTTCAAACCAATGGCTGTCAGATTAAACAACTGAATTAGCTTAATCTGCATCTTCCAAAAGGTATACAGAAATGTGCTTGAAGAACCATAACTGCCATGTCTAATACAGAATGACCAGACAGGAAAAAGTGGGCTGTCACTGGTTTGTCTGTCATTTTGTTTGCAGCCGTCTAGGGGCTTTCATCCTAGTTCTGAGTGGCTGACCTTTCTTTCTATATATAACCAGTCTTTGGACATTTCCAGTATTTGATTAGACAAATCACATTTTTAGAAGTGCACATAAATGTGCCCTGTACGTTGAAAATTCTGTTTTGTGAAATTATGGCACAGTTGTATTCTCATATGACAAGGTTTGTACAAATCATGTGATATGTTTTGCAAGTTGGATGGTTGCATGGTTTTATGCCATTCTGGATTTCTGGATTATGGTTTGTTCTGGTCTAAAAGTGCTTCTGACAAGAAGATTGTTTAGATTTTGTGGTTGTTTAAATGACAGCAACTGGAATGCTTGAAAAATATTTTTCAACTTGTAAATTCAGTGAACATTGGTTGGAGGTTCCTTACAATTTTTAATTTTTATTTTTTAGGGTGGCCACGGTGGTGGGGCGGCCACGGTGGTACAGTGGTTAGCACTGCCGCCTCACAGCAAGATGTTCTCCAGTTCGATCCTCAGCTGGGGTGCCTTCTGTATGGAGTCTGCATGTCCTCCCTGTGGTTGTGTGGGTTTCCTCCGGGTGCTCCGGTTTCCTCCCACATCCCAAAGACATGCTGTAAGTGGATTGGACACTCCAAATTGGCCCTAGGTGTGAGTGTGTGCGTGTGTGTGCCTTCAGTGGAAGGTTGGGCGCCGGGCTGGCAACTCGACACCATAAAAATCCACTGCCAATCATGAGCGGACAGGTGATCCGCTGTGGCGACCCCTAACCTGGAAAAGCCGAAAGAAGAAGAAGAAGGTTCTGTATGATATGCTGTCACTAATGAAACTCTGTCAGAAGGGTTCCTCTGTTTCTACTTAGCTGCTGTTCTTGTGGCAACAGTATTGCTCTGTCTAATGCCCTGTCCAACTACCTGGCAAAATGACCTTGGCTTCTTTCAGTTGTGCAAACTGAGCATACCATTTGTGCTTCACTCAAACAAATGCAGTGATGTTAAAGTGCTTCACTATAAATAACTGATGCATTTGTACAGTTGTGATGATTACTGCTTTTGTTACAATGCCATTCTTGTGGTCGACATATGTGTAGACTGATGTGACACCCATTGTGGTCACAGGTAGCAGTACCCTCCTCATCTGGGATATTTGTGTAGGGTGATGAAACACCCATTGTGGGAATTAGTAGCAGTGTCATCCTCATGTGAGATATTTGTGTAGGGTGATGAAACACCCATTGTGGGGACAGGTTGCAGTGCCATCCTCATGTAGGATGCTTCTATAAAGGGATGCAACACCCATTGTGGGGACAGGCAGTAATGCCATCCTCAGGCACAACACTTGTGTAGGGTGATGTAACACCCATTGTGCAATCAGGCAGCAATGCCACCCTTGTGTGGAATGTTTGTGTAGAGTGATGTAACATCCATTGTGATTAAAGTGGTGTTAGGTGATGGGTTATAATAACCTGACAGAATGCAAAGGAAATGAATGGTGTCTTGAATATAGCTGTCCCTTTCATTAATTAGTGATTACAGAATTTTTTCCACAAACCCAACAATTCCTTCTGTCACAACTGCTTTGCCTGATACTATTGGCCTTCCTGGGTTTCCTGGCTTATGGATTTTTGAGAAAATGTAGAAAACTTCTGACCCTAGGCTGATTTGGAATGGGGTCAGTTAGTCTTCCTGGATGCAGTCTGGGAAGGATTTAATAAAGTTCCATAACTCCTTTGTTTTCTGTTGTGTTGGATCATCTGTCAGGTGTCTGGAAATGTGATCAGAAAGCTGAACATTAGCTTCAGTGATCTAGATGATATGGTTCTGGATAACCCCAAAAGACCTTTTATTTCTCTGTTTCATTGTGATGGTGGGTTTGGAATTCAAGGATTTTATTGCCATTCGTTCATGTTGTTAAGGTGGCAATTGCTCTGTGTTTCTACATTCAATATTTAATGATTCATACTTTGTCAGAAAACAGTCGGTGTAGCTTATCCAGCTTTGCAGTACATCATCTTTGTTTCTTGGCTCAAATTATCTGTGTTCTCTTGCCTTTCTGTGTCATGAAAGAATTTCCTAATCCTCAATCTGCAAAAATGTACCTGAAGTTCTCCACAAATTTGTATTCTGTCCAGTGGTCTAGTGGAGCAAAATATAAGGGCTCTCGAAAGGCCTTACAGTTCAATGGGAGTCAGTGTGGTTGTTGCCCAGGTGTTACAGGTTTGAGTCCTGTAGTGCTGTTGGCCATCTCCTGACTCTATGCAGTGCAGGTATGTCTTGTTGAAGGTTGTCTAGGTTCTTCTTCTTGTCCTTCTTTTTAGACAGAACAGTTTTTAATAGTCTGTTATAATTCATGCTTATTTATTGCAGAACAACAAGCTGTTTCTCAGTGGACATACTTCCCAATGAGGAAAATGTTTACAGTATTGCATCTGTAAAAGATCCTTCTGTGTTCCAGAATATAGATATATGAGTATAGCCAGCCCAGTCTGATTTCAGTTTGTCAGCAGGCAGTGGACCTTTCAGATAATGTTAATAGCCAGTTGCTAGGCTTGTAGTCCAGGAGACCATTGAAGAGCTGAGCCCAAACAACCAGCTGACACCAGTCACTGCCTGATAAAGTGACTTGCTCAATATCACATAATGGGCAAATGTGGGGTGAGGGAATCACACCCTGTAACCACAGGAAATACAGCTCACAAACTTAATTCTCTGCACCATTTGCCAAGCTTAATATGGTTAATGAAGAACTGTATTTTGGATTAAATAAATATTTGCATTATTTTATTATTTTTGGGGTGCAAAAGCCAGGAAACTTCAGGATATGTTAAGGTTGCACTGGCACCCCAGAGGGGGTAGAACAAGACTACAGTTGGACACAAAGGAAATAGAGATAAATGCTACCACCTAAGTCCAGGCCACAGTTTAGAGAATGTGACTTCCTATGGGAACAGCTTATGTTGTAGACTTAGGGGCCTGAAGTTTTCTAGGGGACTGGGGAATGACTACCATGCAGTCAGCACTCCCTTTTGTGCTGGCAGCAGGAAACCCATAGTGTCACACATTATGAATGCAGTAAGAGAAAATTTATGGAAAGGTGATCTTTTTGATGTTTTTGAGGTGCACTGAATTTGACAAGCATGTGGCAAAAGACCTCACAGCAGACTTGATGGCCTTAGGCAGATGCATACTTACCAGGTACAGAGCCAGAACCTGAGATAACTGGATCTAGGATCTCAGGCTCTCTCTGTCTGGTTATATTCATACTGGAGAAAAACAAACTAAGCTTGTATGCCTATGTTGGCACATTATTTCATTATTAGGAATACAAAGAGAACATGAGGTGGCCAGTTTTGGTTATTATATAATCAGGAATTCAAGAAGATGATTGCAACTGATAAAGCCCTCACATGGGACTAATTATACCATGATATATGATTGACAGTCATAACTGACAGAAGATTTACACTTACAGTCAGTGAAGAACACAGGGTGCAAAATAAAATTGAACCATGCTGAGCTTCTTAATGCTTCCAGATAGAGCCATAACTATAGTAGTTCAAATGGAGCAGCTGCCCTGGGCTCGAGCTGTTAGGAAATGTGATTGAAAGTTATGAAATGGGGTGCATTGATTTAAGAAGCAGTAAGTTGTATCACTGCTTCTTAAATTAATTTATCTAGTTGTCTGATAATAATAGTAGTTTGCATGAGACCTTCGTTACATTTCAGAATTTGGTTGTGGTAACCTTTGGTTGGGCCCTAAACTTAAGGTCAATCATATTCCCAGTCAAGTCACCAAATGACCTAGTTACTGCTGTGTTTCCAGATGGAACTGACCCAGATTAAAATTTATCATGCATGTGCACTTAAGGATGTCTGTATCTAATATTCAAGTGTTTCAGGAAGCAGGCAGCTGGGATAGCCCCTAAAGGCATTCATTTTGACATCATAAGGGTCAGAGATGAGGATCTGTTTGGAGAAACAGAAGGCAATTTCACAAGAGCAGGACCATACAGTCAGGAAGCACAAACACCAGTTAAATAGAATGTTCTTCAAACAAATATGGACAAATGTTTAGAAAGAGAAAGAGCAAATACTTTAGAAGAGGGGCTTAGATGGGTTTAGATGATGATTCCTCTACCAAGCAAAGCTGAAGTCAGTCAAGGGGTTGGAAAAACATAGTTTTGGCACTGACAGATGGAGAAGTGGTCACTGGAATGTATGCAGGCCCATCTAACGTACCTCCTTTCGGGATTTTAAGATATGTCTGCTTGAGATGGTACCCACAAAGCAACAAGGAGAGTGTTGCATGCTATACTGTTTGTTTCTACTAAAAAGTGAGACATTCATTAAAAGCATAGGCAGGGAGGCTGCCATGGTGCAGTATATTTCCCTGTATGATATAATTCAAATCATCAAGACAACTCATGACCCGTGGCTTACAAAACTGCACATAGAATCATCCTTTGATTTACTACCAGTATGGCAGCAATTGGGAGCATACATTCACTAGCCTCACTGCCATGAAAGACCATTTTAAGATTAGCCAGTAAAGTGTGGTCAGAATCATACCTTGTAATGTGTATTATGCCAAACCCATCCTCAGAGGATGTAGTGTTACTGTGTTAGGACCACATTGATAGACTGTGTTGTGGCCTCATCCACATTTGAGAAATTTTGGATGCTTTGTATTGGGTACTGGAAAGTGAAACCTGCAAGAAAAACCCAGTCAAGTTAGAGTCTCACTGTGTACTAAATGAGTGTTATAGTTTTCATGTATTTAAGTAACACAACTAATGTAACTGACTTTGTCATGTTTACCTCTTTAATGTCAATGAAACTGGAACCCTGTGTTATTTGTAAGAGCATTTCTCCCAATCCTCCACTGAAAATGGGTCTTGACCCAGCCAGACTCCCCAGGAAACAAATGTAAAATAAAACAAATAAAGTAACTAAAATAATACCTTAAATCTCCTGTAGTGGAAGCCCATATGATATATACAAATGGCCTAGGACATACCAGTGTTTCAGCTATATGGCTACTGGGTGAAGATGACTATTTAATTTTTAAGTCTTTATGGGTGCATTCAGGCCAATAATAACATAACATAACATAACATAACATAACATAACATAACATAACATAACATAACATAACATAACATAACATAACATATAGCATAGCATAGCATAACATAACATAACATAACATAACATAACATAACATAACATAACATAATTCAAGCCAGTCTGTCTCTGTTACCATTTTGTCCTTTGGTTTGGATGTTTTTCAAGATATTGTGTAGGCATCCTAATGTTTATGGACATCAGGTTTGATTTTAACCTCTGTGTTTCTAAAGTACAGCAAAAGGAACCCACTTATGCTTTACTGACAGGATCAAAAAAGGGTTGAAACACGCCATGTCTACAGCTAACAGGGTTTGGCTTTATTGGCCAGAATGTACCCATAAAGACTTAAAACATACAAACTAAAAAGTCATGGGCATTCAGACGCCATGTAGCTGAAACAGCAGTATGTCCTTAAAGGGTCATTTCCATATATATCCCATTAGCACCCACTACAGGAGGTTTAAGGTATTGCACAGTAAAGACTGTACCTTGGCTGGGTTATCATGCATTTTATACTGAAAGGTTTATTTCTTTGACATTTTTACCCTTTGGTTTGGATATGGGAAAGTGGATAAGATACAGATGGAGAGGAGGAGCAGTTTGTTAGATATTTTTGTGACTGTGAATGGAAACATAAAGCCACAGCACAGTACTATCTTGTGGAGGCAGCAGTGTGTCAAACTGGGAGTATAATTATCCGTTAATGAAATGGAGGAAATGACAAATAAGTTAACGTTTTTGAAGATGGAGACAGATCTTTGTGTTCTGTGTTTTCATTTACCAGAGGGTAAACTAAGCTTTAAATGACAAGTCTGATTTTATTTTGTCAAGACCAAAGTATAAGGTAGGACATGTCATGCCACTGTTGGGGCTAAGTTTTTATACAGAGTGATAGATCTAAGCAGGATTTCCATCAGCTTGCTGACAGTACTACTGAAAGGAAAAAAGGAAAAAGCATCATAGGGTTCATACTTCTAGATGAATCGAGGAGGATCTGAGAATTTCGGAAAACTTCTTTAAAGATTTCAATGGTACTTCTTTCTGGCAAGGTAACTGAATAGACGGCAGCCAGTTGAGATGCTGTGGGATAGTTGGTTTCCTTAAAGGAAAATCATTTTCACATTCTTGACCTAGGTTGTGGCACATCACTTCCCTACAGCTGATGCTGATAAGGGTTGCAACGCAAGTGCAATATCTAGAATTGACAAACAAAAATGTTGCATTCAAACTGACAATCAGGCACTGGCACATGCCTTGAACAAAAGAAAGAATTTCTAAGTCAAAGACAATGCAGCTGGTGCTTAGAAAACTGGTAAAGTACCTGAAATATATTGTGGTAAATTAAATTCCATCTCATTAGTAGCTGAACAAATCTCAAAGGTTAGTGCCTATCGTGGAGATCCAGGAGACCCCTGTCACAGAGAAGATTTAGGAGGCAGGATGGTGAACATAGTATACTTGTTAAGAGAGTCTTGGATACCAAGGAGAGAAAGTCTCCTAAGTGGCATGCAGGGCTTACATTAGAGCATCAAAGATGGTGGCATTCATTAAGAATAATGATGAGATATTTATTACATATTATTTATTACACATGTAACAATAGTCACATGATTAGAACTATTAAACTACATATGGCAGCTTTGAGCTTCATCCTTTAGGCATAGAGCAAGGGGATCTATTACTGAGGCCAAAGGAATCAAGCACAGCCCTTCAGTACTGATAATTTAGTGATATTAAAACAATATCTCCTTGCCACATGTGAAGTGGAGATTATGCAATATGTGAAATAATGTCTGGTCTAGAAATGTACACATACTGGGAGAATTCTGAATCAGTGAGCTCTTAAATAATGTGTCTTTAGGGGGTCATTCACCTGGTAACCTGGAGGGATGCCATATTCAGGTAGCAACAGATGGTGTTGTTTGGCTGAGTAAAGATCAGGCCATTTCAGGAGAGGCCAGCCAGTCATTTTAATGAAGAGTGAGGTTAAGCTGACACCCAACTGTCAGCTGGCAGCCAAATGAAGAAGCAGATTGGGGGAGCAAAGAATACTGAACCAGTAATTGCATTTCCCATAGGGCATGTCTTGCAGGTGCATTAGTTTGAAAGGATGGATAAAAGGGTGCTGAGTTATATAAGTGATAATGCAGGTTACTTTTCAACACACTCTTTTAGGATTTGATCTGGAAGATTGTCATTACGAAAGCGGGTATGTGTCAGTCTGCCGCATAGAAGGTTATGTTTAAATATATGCGTGTGTGTGTGTGTGCATGCGTGCACGTGTGTGTGTGCATGTGTTTGCGTGTGTGTGCGTGTGTGTGCGTGTATGTGTGTGTGTGTGTGTGTGTGTGTGTGTGTGTGTGTGTGTGTGTGTTTGTGTGTGTGTGTGTGTGTGTGTATGTAGATTTGGAGAACACACATAGATATGTCTTTTATATTTTTTCTCCTTCTTTAGAGGGCATATGATGGCCATGTTTGTATTCAAGCCAGTACACAGCATGCCTCATGAAACATTTAATTTTATACTGTTCAGGCAGGTGAAAGCAGGTGGCAAACAACTTCTGATGGATCTATCAAGAGTTAAGTTGTGGTAGCTTTCAGGGAGAATGATGCTGTGGAAACAGATACTGCCAGCAGTGCAATACAAGTTCAAAGAATCAAGGAAGTCTGATCACTTCTTGATACATCTGGGTATAAATGAGTGAGGTAAGTTGCAAAGAAAAACTTTTTGCTGAGAAGGTTGGGAGACATTTTATTTGTAGTGCATGCTTCCTGGTGTTAAGATTATATAGTAAAATGCAATTTGCAAAATATTTTAGATGAAAGGTATTAATCACAAGCCAACAGAGGCAGCCAGAAAGTATATCTACAGATCATTGTATAAAGTTATGAGTCAGGAGAAGGATGTGATAGGTGATGATCTGATGATAGAAGTGGCCAACTATCTTAACCCTGGTGGAGACCAGTAGGGAAACAGCTACCTGGTGGAGAGGAGCTCTCCCACATCCAGCTCTGACTCCTGCCTTTTTGTCAATGCCACTGTCTCCAATCCATATAACATAGCTGGTCTCACTACCCTCTTGTAGACCTTCACTTTCACTCTTACTGGTACTTGTCTGTAACAAATCACTGCTGACACTCTTCTCCACCCACTCCCTCCTGCCTGTACTCTTCCTAACCTCTCTTCCACACTCGCCATTACTCTGAATTGTTGATCCCAAGTATTTAAACTCATCCACCTCCGCCAACTATACTTCCGGCATCATCACCATTCTTCTATCCAACCTCTCATTCACACACATATATTTTGTCTTAGTCCTGCTGACCTACATTCCTCTCCTCTCTAGACTATATCTCCACCTCTCCAGGGTCTCCTCAACCTGCTCCCTACTCTAACTACAGATCACAATGTCATCTGCAAACATCATAGTCCCCTGGGACTCCTGTCTGATCTCATCTGTCAACCTGCCCATCACCATTGCAAATAAGAAAGGGCTCAGAGCTGATCCTTGATGCAATCCTACCTCCACCTTAAACGCATCCGTCACTCCCACCGCAGACCTCATTGCTGTCACACTACCCTCATACATATCCTGTACCACTATTGCATACTTGTCTGCCACCCCCCGACTTCCTCATACAATAGGTTCATAGGTTCATAGGTAGGTACTGGGCTATCTGCCCGAAGGCATATATTAGCCCAGCCACGTTGTGCGGTATTCACCGCCCCATTGGTAAGTTCCCTAGGCCCTAGGTCTAGCAGCTAGTACCCTTGGCCCCTATCTAGTAGAGCTGTTGGTATGATCCCTGGTGTGAACTTTCTGTTACCCATCCACTCGTCAAGGTTCCTCTTGAAGAGTGAAAGTGAGGGGCTCTGTCTTATGTAGATCGGGACCTTGTTCCATAGCAAGGGAAGTCTTTGCGAAGGGAATCTATCCCTTCAGTATGTTCTATTCATTGTTGTGCTGAGGTTTATATCCCTAGAGCGTGTAGCTCGAGTAGATTTTGTTTTGCTAAGATGGAGCATGTTCAACAGTTCTGGGTTGGACATGGCTCTGTATGTTAGACAGAGATCGTGTCTGAGAAGGCAGTATGCAACAGAGAAATGCCTTAGTTTTTTCAATCATGCTGCATAAGGCAACTGTTTGAGGCAAGTAATCCTCTTAGTGAGGTACCTCTGTGGTCTCTCCAGCTGCTGGAGATGCCTAGCCAGATACTTTCCATTGTACTCAATAATGGGTCTGATGAGGGAAGAGTGGAGGGGCACCACTACATTCTTAGATCTTGATGCGCACCCTTTTGTGATCAGATGAGTCACATAGAAGTATTTCTAACCACCTTGGCAACATGGTTATCAATGGAAAGCTGACTATCTACTTGGGTCCCTAGATCCCTTATTACTTCTTCAGATTTCAGGGGGTTAACTCCTATGTGGTAGTTCGCAGGTACTCTGTTTTTTCCAAAGGGGATTACTACACATTTTTTAGCATTTAGCTTGAGACCATGGCTTTGACACCATGCATCTGTCTCATTAAGGCCCTTCTGGAGGATATCCATGTCAGCCGGAGACTCTGTTATAGCACCCAGTTTGCAGTCGTTCGCAAACTTGGTCAGCCACAGCCTTTCAGTGCTTGCCTGTACTTCTGAGAAGTATATGACAAACCGGAGGTGCCCCAGGACAGAGCCCTGAGGCACACCACTCGTTACTGGTCTGGATTTGGACATAGATCCCGCTACTCTTACTTTGTGGGATCTGTCTGAGAGCCAGTTTGCGATCCATCTTGTGACGTAAGGGTTTATGCCCAGGTTGGTGAGTTTATCAATAATACCTGAATGGAGAATGGTGTCAAATGCTTTAGCAAGGACAAGGTAAGCCGTGTTTACCTCCTTTCCCTTATCTATAGCCTGAGTAACTGTCTCAAAGAAGTCCACCAGGTTCAGGAGGCATGATCTGCCCTTGACGAAGCCGAACCGTGTGGGGTCAAGTGTTTGGAGGTTCCCAATCTCTCCATTTATGAGTTCCATAATGATTCCATTGCCTTACAGATCAGACTGGTCAGGCTTATTGGTCAGTAGTTCGCAGGGTCAGTTGTGGGCCCACCCTTGTTCAGTGGAACCACCGTTGCTGTGCGCCATTCTATGGGCAGATATCCTGTTGAGAGGCTGAGACTGAACAGGGTATTCAGATGCGGGGTTAATTCATTTTGGAGCTCCCGTATGACACAGCCCGGGACACCATCTGGTCCTATGGAGGCAGAGTTTTTAGCTTTAGATAGAGCCTTATTAACCAACGTATCAGTAATAATTGGAGTTACACAATCCCCTGGAATATATAATAGGCCCTGTAGGTGGTGAGTGGGGGGAGATATTTGCTATGATCAACTCTCTGGGCACCCTGTCATATGCTTTCTTTAGGGGTATATATTAATTAAGGCATGGCTAAACAGCTGCCTCTAGCCATCAAAGACACAGGTGTCATTTCAGGGGTAAATTTCAAATTTCCCATCCACTTGTCCAGGTTGCACTTGAATAGGGTCGGGAAGGACTCTGTTTCACATGAATGAGAAGCCCATTCCAGATAATGAGAATTCTCTAAGATGCATACCTGCCCCTCCAACATGTCCTATTTAAGTTGCAGGTAAAGTTTAAATCCTTACTCTTAGTAGTTCTGGTGCTTTCCACTTTGCAGTTATGCAAAAGGTCCATCAAAGTGGGATCCAAGGCTTATGCCTTGTATATGCCAGGTATAAATCATTTCTCAGCAGTCTTTAGAAAACAGTTGAAGTGATCTGCACAGGACATAGGTTCATAGGTAAGTACTAGGATAGCTGCCATTGTGAGCCATTTTAAGCCAACCAGTTTCCCTTTTTGTGCTCAAATTAACATATCCTATGTCATTATGGATTGGTCTTACCTGTCTCATGGTCAGTAATTATATATTACCCATAATGAGAATAACTGGGATCATAGCATAGATAATTTCGTGGGGAATCATTCACGCAATAAAGCATTTAGGAGCTGCCTCTGTCCATTAATGGTACAGTGACAATCCTGAGGTAATTTTCTGTTTCGGATCCATATATCTAACTTGGGCTTGAAAATGGACAGGGATGAACTTTGTTTTATATGGATGGGGAGTCTGTTCCACAAAGCCATTTGACTTGCTGATGTGCAGAAAATTCATTAGTAATAGGTCAGAGGATACCTTGTATGCCAGACACAGGTCACCTCTTAGCAGTCTATAGGATATCAACTATAGTAATAGAACTTTGAAATGGTCCATGTAGGACACTTTGTTTTGGCCTTTTATCCTTATAGAATGGTATCTCTGTGGGCATTTCAGCTGCTGCATATGTCTGTACAGATTCATGCCAAAAGGGGCATAATATTCAATGAATGACCTAATGAGGGCTGAGTAAAGTGGGACAGTGATATTGATAGATCTAGACACAACCTCTTTGTTTATAAGCTGTGCAATATAGAAGGACTTTCTTACAACAGTAGACATGTTGGTCAAACTTTAAGTCACTGTCCACATAAGTTCCCAAATTCTGAACAACTGTGTTAATTCTTAGGGGTATATTGTCAATGTGGTAGCCCCCTGAGGTAGATGACTTCCCAAAGGATACAATATTGCATTTTTTGGCATTTAGTCCTAGATCATGATTTTGACACCAGTTATTTATTTGAGACAAACCTTCCGGCAGGATAGCTATGACACTGTGTTTATGCCTTGCATTTTTTTTTTTTTGCGAGAAACCTCTGTGGATTTTCCAGTTGTTGCATGTGCCTTATCAGGTACATACAGAATGGGGTGTTATACTCACTTATGTGTCTGATGATGGCGGAATGCAATGGCATGATGACTTCCCTGGACATAAATGCCATGTCCTTACTTATAAGTTGAGTGACATGAAATGATTTTCTTACATGTTGGTCAAAAAACTGGGTTATTATCTACATGAGTCCCAAAATCCCTGACTACTGTGTCTCCTTTTAGAGATGTTTTGTCATTGAGGTAGTTTCCCCTGGGTTTCCCTGGATGGCCAGCTTTCCAAAAGGTACTATTATGCATTTCTAGGCACTGAGATTTAAGTCATGGGTTTAGTACCAGTCATTTGTCTGTGTTAGACCTTCCCGTAAGTTACTAGTATCTTGGGGGGGGGTTCTATGATTGCTCCTTGCTTGCAATCCTCTGCAAACTTGGCAAGTTAGAGGCACTTGAATTCAGCCCTGATGTCCAAAAAGTAACTTCCAAAGAGTGGCAGACCCAGCAGAGAGCTCTGGGGGACTCCATTGTGACCAGATTCTCTATGGAAGTAATATCTCTACTTCTAACTTCCTGGGTCCTATCTGTGAGACAGTTATCTATGTAATGACTTACATAGAGGTGTATGCCTAATTTCATGAGTTTATTTACAATGCCTGAATTGGGTATTGTATCAAATGCCTTAGTTAGGTCAAGGTAGGCAGTATGAAGCATTTTGCCCTCATCCTTTTGCCTTGGAGACCTTTTCAAAGAGGTCCACCAGATTCAGTAGGCATGACCTGCCTTTGATATAACTAGACTGGTTGTGTCCAAATATTTTCTGTGTCATTGTTAATCATGACCATTCTTTCCATGGTTTTGTATATGAGACTAGTCTCTTATGAGGCTGTTGTTCCCATGATCCATTGATGGTCTACCCTTGTATAGAGGGATGATCATTGCAGTCTTCCATTCATTTGTTATAAAGCCTGTGCAGAGGCTATGCTTGAGCAGTGACACCAGTGGTTCTGATCAGTCATATTTTAGGTGATTTAGAAGGCATCCTGGGATATTATTGAGGCTCATTGAAACTGTATTCTTGGCCTTACAAACTGCATTTAAGACCTGCTACCTACTGATAGTTGGAGGAATTATGTTAGATGATATTTCCTGGGGGGTGGGTAGCTCAGGGTAAGAGAGGGTGAAAGTTGGAGCTGAATTTACCAGCTGGAAGATTTACCAACATTTGAGCACACTGTTTTATGCTGCCTTTGAGGTTTCAGACATAGCTAAAGAAGGCCTTGTGGTTGCCTTTGTCCTGAGTCACTATCTTTATCCCTGAATTTCTTGGTTGGATTTAATTAGTCCTTCTAGTTGCCTATTTAGTATGTTGAGAAATTTATCTTTGCTGGTGTTATAATTCCTAATTTAGCTATGACTTTTTTGTTGAACAGCCTGTCTAATTTTGGATTGTACCAGGGTGGTTTGTTTTTTTGAGTTAGTTTTGGGCTTACTTCTGGAAAGCAAAGTAGCCTCTGTGCAGTCATCGACATGATTGTATAGAGCTTCTATGAATAATGACACATAGGCTGCTGTGTTGTCTGTGTTTGGAGGGGCTTGAAATTTTGACAGGTTATCACTTAATAAAAGGTAGATTGTTGTGGAGTAGTCTTCAACTGTTACAAGGTTTGCTGGGGTTATAGAATTGATTCTTATTTCAAAGGAGACTGCTTTGTGGTCTGACCTTACCTGAGGGGACATGGCACAGAGAGGGCTGGGATGGGGGGGGGGGCTGCAGAGTTTTCCTGAATTTGTGAGTACCAAGTTTAAGATGTTTGTACCTCTAGTAGGCATATACATTAACTGGTCCAGGGTGTTTGTGCTTACAAAACATTGAAATCTCTACATCTACAAATTTGGGGTCATGTAAGATTCCCAGGTTATAGAGTGATAATTAAAGTCCTCCATGTGTGCGGTGTTTGGTTGAATAGTGAGTGTCTCCAATAGGTCTAAGTATGAGCTGTATGTTTCATGGGACATAGAGGGTGACCTATAGCTTGTCAGTATATGGTATGGAACTTTATCAATGGTAATCTGGATGTGGAGGAACTCTTGTTTGTTATCCTGCTTATTCAACCTTGGAGTATGCTTGTTATTGATATACATCAAGACACTTTCACCTTTAGTCCTAGTCTGTGCAGTTGTTGTCCTAAATACTGGAATGGCATTAAGCCTTCCACTGCTGGGGTATTCTCAGTGGCTTTAAACCATGTCTCAGTGACTACACATATGTCTGTATTCTCCAAGCTGAGGAGCGCCTGGAGGGAGTGATGCTACTTATTTAGAAAACAGGCATTGTGCAGTAACAGCTTTAGATGTCCTTGGGTAGATTTTGCTATGTTGGAAGGTTTGTCATTTTGGCAATATTTTAATCAATATATAAATGCCTAGAGGGGACAGGTGAAGACCACCCTTGGCAAAGCAATGTGCTTTGTTAACCATGTCCTCCCAAGTTGATAAATACTGTATTCCCCTAGAATGACACCAACAACTAAACCAATTATTAAGCCAGAAGTTAAGCCAATTATTAAATTTTGTCATCTTGACTCGGGGGGGGGGGGGGGGGGGCTGAATGGCTAACTGAAAGCAGCAGTATTTTAGAGCTCCATATAACTAGTTAAATAAGACAGGAAAAAATATTCTTTTTTTTTCTTCAAAGTATAAAATCTTATAGATAAAGGTCTAATTTACATAATTAGAAACTTTGGTGAAGTTTTACAAATAATTTCCTGTCAAAAAGCTTGGAGATATATTCACTTGTTAAAATGAGCAACTCAAGGAATTCTCACCAGGATGTTGCCTTAAAGAATGAACTACAACAGATGGCATCTACCCTGCAGGAGTTGTCTTTGAAGATGGATGATTTTAAAGAGAACCTGGAAAATCTTAAAACAAGCAGTCAATAACAGGCTGACACCCTCAAGGAAATGCTACAACACCAGACAAGGATAACAGGAATAGAGGTTTCTCGAAATGACCTAGAAAGCAGACTTAAGGAAGAGGAGACACAGAAAGAACTGCTTCTTAAACAAAACACTTGTTTGAGTAATAAAGTAGATGACTTGGAAAATAGGGAGAGGAGAAATAACATCAGGATTTTCGGATTACCTGAAAACACAGAAGGTGTGGATATTATTTCCTTTTTATCAAGCTGGATCCCTGACTTTTTAAATTTAAAAGAAGGACTTTCCTTTGGCATTGAGAGGGCACACAGAGCTCTTGGGAAACCTGCCACTAACTCAAACTCTCCTCCTAGGTCCATAATTATCAAATTTCTTTCATAATTGGATAAGGAACTGATTTTACGATCTGCTTGGAGAAAGTCACCTCTAAAATATAAACAGAGCCTGATAAGATTTGATAATGACTATTCCGCTAGAATAATGGAACAAAGGAAAAAATGTGGCCAATGATAACTTTTCTGAAAAATTATATAATCAAGTTACAAATGGCATATCCAGCTTAGATAAGAATACTGTATGCCAACGAAATGAGGGCTTTTATTGACTTAGAAGAAGCCTCTTCATTTATTAAAACTAATAATGTGATTACTTTACCTGAAGATATGGATTGGATGTCACCTTCTCTCAAGAGAACAAAAGAAACAAATGCCTGGGCAGATGCCATAAAGATGAAGCAAAAGACCGATACTGTTGCAGCCAAATCTCTCAAAGCATCTACTATGATATGAATTGTTTTAACATTACTTTAAAGGTCCAATTTTACTGCTTGGAATTTTAAAACAAAGGTAACTAACTACTGAAATCTTTATCTATATTTTTTGAAAATAGATGGCACATGAGAGTTTTCACATTACCTCAGGTATGTAAAACAGGGTACTTTTCTTTCACAGAAGGAGGATTATATAGCAGATAAAATATCTATAATGTAAATCAACATACATAGTATATGTGCATTTTCTCTTAATTTTCTCTTTTCTTTCTCTCTCTTCTCTCTTTTTCATTATTATTTTAACAGCATCTTGTCTCCCTTTCTAAATTCTCTCCTATTTACTATACTAATATAGTCTATATATATTTAATAACTCACTATCTATACATAGATAAATAATAGTCTAAAATAATCTAGTTTTAAGGCAGACTAATTGGAATAGTGAACTTAATTAATTGTTATTACAATATTTATTAGATTAATGATAGTCACTGTTATGCTTATTGGGACTGGGGACATGTTCGTGATTAACTCTGAAATGTTCCATTCATGTACATATGTCCTTTGAATTATTTCCTTTTAGTATTAACAAATACATAAAAAAAGGAGGGAAAAATGTACTGTTGGTTAAGAGAAGTGTAGCTTTCTTCACATTCTATTTGTCTTGCCATAGCAACAGTAAACAGCTGCTGCAGTTTCTAAGGACACTGTGAGCCTGCGAAGTGCATTTAGCCTCACAGATAACAAATAATAAGAAAAAGTAATGTTGTTTAGTTATTAAAATGAAAAACAACCTAAGCAAGGTACAATAGATACATAATAGGACTATTTGTAATATTTTATGATTTATCCTCATAGGAATACATATTTCTGGAAACACAACTGAAATGTTCCCAAACTACATGTGCACTTAAATGTAGCTGCTTGATTAAAAAGTATTACTTGGTTTAACATGCTGATTTCACAAGCTGTCTGCACTGTAAAAGTTACATTTTATATGTTACTTGAAATTGTCAATCTCTAGTGCACATGAAAAGATACATATTACTTTTTGCAACATGTTATCTTTGCAGTTACCTCACACTCTGTACAAACTCACTTGGTAACTGATAGTTATTCATATAAAATATCAGTTTAAATATTAAATGTGCCCTTGAAATGCTGTTGACATTTTGACAAAATTTAATCTAAACTGTAAAATGAATGACTTGAAAGAAGTAATGCATAGGATGTCAAAGACATTTTTTTGACACTACAGTAAAAGTAAAAATATATATTCACAAGGAAGTATTGAAATGTTTTAGTTTTCCAGTGAAAATAGCTTACTGTCAACATTATGCGGTATCAGAAAGTTTGAAGAGCTAGGAAATTACTATTCTTTGTCTTTATAATGATTATTAGACAGATGTTAGACTCTGCTTTGTTTAATGAATTGTGACATATGTTTATGAGGAAAAGAAGTGAAGTATTGTACAGATTTCAAAGATGGCTACTGACACTACAATATAAGTAGAAATGTATACATGCAAGGAAAAAATTGAAATGCTTTATACTTTTAGTTAAAATAGCTTATTGTTAACTTTTTGCTTTATCAGAAAATGTAAAGAGCTAGGAAATTATTTCTAATTTGTCTTTATAATGTTTACTAAAGTGATATTAGTCACTGATTTGTTTAATGGATTGCGAGTCATGTACAAGACGGACTACTGAATGTTATTTCTGTTTACCTATGTTTGCTGAATTTCTTTTATTATTACTGATTTAAAACAAGGGAAAGAAAGGGAAGGGAAATCTCTGTTTTTGGCTAAGGGAGGAGAGGCTCAAGAGTATTCTAACTGCCCCGAGAACTATGCTCTATATACAATTTGATTAATACTTACCTAAGGTAAGTCTTGATTACCATATAGGTACCTTCACATTCATTCTAGACCTGATGTGATTACCCATTCTGGAAGCAGGAGGTGCCCTATGCAGGATGGGAATTGTCAGGGTGATCATAGTTCATTCTTAGACACTGCTTTGTTAATCTATAAATATGTAAAAGCACTGCACACTAGAATGTAGGGTGCCTCTACTCTGAGTCAGGATACCACTGATAAGCCACGTCTTTTCATAAGTGTAAGCTGTAGTTGGTGAGCTAAAGAGTGGGAAAATAAAGGAAGACAGTACACTTACAGTAAATTCATATTTCATTGGTAATCACTCATTGTCTCCTGCAGAGTCCTTTTAGTAAAATAATTTTAGTAATAATCTATTTGTTGTTGGCTTATTTAGTGTATACCCCTCTGTTGCATTTAATTTATCCAAAATGACATATCTGACATGTTTGGGATCTCTTAAAGGTAAGTAAATATTGGATATTTTCTAAATCAACATAATAATTGTTTACACTACTAACATTCCATCCTGATATATAAAATACTATAGAACAATAATAGAATAATATAGAATTTCATACCTCTTTTAAGAAAATTCTCCATATAATAATTTAAGATATGGAGCTCAGTTGATATTGTTGGTTAAATGTATGAGTGGTAATCCAATAGATCTATCTTTATCTATTGTATTAGGAATGACTTTCATTCCATGTTTAATGGGACAGTCTTATTTACTTGTATTTGATACTTTAGAATTAATGTTTTATAGAAGTACTTTTTTAAAGCTTAACCAGAATTTTACCCTACTTGTATTTAAAGAAGAAAGAACGTTAAATTACACTCCCAAGTTTACACACATAAAAATAACATTTAGTGTTATCAGAGAATAAGGTATAACTACTATAATGAAAATAAAAAATCAAGCAAAACGTTTCTTCCAACAATAACTTGAAATGGATTTAACATTCTTATCATTAAATACTAATGGTTTAAATAATGCAAATAAAAGATCAAACTTACTAAAATATTTAAATCTAAATAAGGCACAAGTAGTATTTCTCCAGGAAATTAATTTTAAGACTAATGATAGCTTTATTTGGTACCCTAAGGACTATACAGTCTTAGCTCAATCCTCCTATAGAACAAAGACAAAAGGAGTATCAATTCTCTGGAAGAAAAACATAATCACCCCAAAAGTTATTTATAAATATGAAGACAAAGAAGGTCTACTAGCATTTGTTATAATTAAATTTAATAACAGAATATGGACCTTCGCTAATTTATATTGGTTCCCAGGAATCGGAGCAGGAATGGTTAAAAAACACTTAGATTTTATTTCCAACAATTATAAAGGAAATCTTATACTGGAAGGAGATGTTAATTGTACCTTAGAAGCTTTTGAAACCACCAAGAAGTCTTTTTGCATAGCAACTATTTCAAAATCCTTAAAAAGATGGATTGATTCATTTCATTTAATAGACAATTTTAAAGTAAAAGATGATACATCCTTATTATCTTCCAATAAAGATCATAGATTTGGAACACAAACCAGAATAGACAAATTATTCGTAGTTTAAGATTTACAAACAAAAATCCTCAACTTCTCAATAGTTCCATGCCCCTTCTCAGATCATGACTCTCTGATAATGAAGCTCCAAATAGAGTTTAAACCTTTAATCCACTCAACTAGAATTCCATCCTATATCACAAAAATTAAAGAATTCAGACCCTGGATTTTGTCAGAAGTACAATTATTTCTTGAAATTAAAAATACAATAGAAATCAGTAGAGTCATGGTTTGGGACTTATTAAAATTGGATTTATTTGGTAAAACCCTTAGATGGTACAACAACAAAGTTGGAGAGTGGGAAACCGAATCATTAGACTTGCAAACCAGACTCTTGACAGCAAAATCTAAAAAAATCAGAATTGTCCAGAAGTTAAAAAAGAAATAGAGGAATTAAATAAAAAAAATAATGACATTCTAACACACAAAACTTGTCTAGCCTTAGAAAAACTCAAAATAAACTCATTAGCCACCTCCCCCAGATATCTACATAACTTATCTACAAGAATTAAAATACAATTTAAAGCAAATAACACTGGCAGTACATATCAAGAAAAGAAAGGGAAAAAAGTATCAGATATAGGAGACATCCTTGAAGCATTTTGGTTCCATTAAATGGAACACTTCAAAAAAGGTTTAGATACCAACCAAATAAACTTAGATACAAACCTTATCAATATAAAAAAAAATCCCAAAACTTAAAACTAGACCTACAAAAACCTATATCCTACAAAGAAATTGTTGACAAGATAAAAGAAAGTAAATCTAACAAAACTCCATGGATAGTTGGTATAATTCCGGAAATTTACAAGCTCTTCCCTTCAACAGCAATCTCCCTTTTTCATAAAACTTTGCTAGAAGTCCTGTCAGAAGCAAAAATACCACACTCATGGAAATATTCTCTCATAACACCAATTCTAAAAGATAATAAACCATCATACCTTTGCACCTCATACAGACCTATATCATTACTGAATAATGATTACAAAATATTCATGTCAATCCTAGCTAACAGAATGAAAATTCCACTCTCAAAGACAATTAATAATGATCAAATTGGATTTTTATATAACAGACACACACATGATAATATTAAAAGGATACTTACTCTTATAGATTATGTGAATAAAGAAAATAGAGAAACACTTGGAATCAGATTAGACATAGAAAAAGCCTTTAATTCCCTCAACTGGGAATATCTATTTAAAACTTTAGCATTATTTGAATTTCCTCCTCCCTTCATCTTATTACTAAAACACATATATATTAATAACTTAGCCTACATTAAATTAGGTCATTTCACCTCAGAGTCTATTCATATAAAAAAGGTACTAAACAAAGATGCCCCCTTTCTCCTATTTTATTTGCTTTGGCTATAGAAATACTTGCAGAAATAATATGCAATAATCCAAGAATAAAAGGAATAGAAGTCTATGACCAGTACATATGTAAAATAATGCTTTTTGCTGATATTTTATTAACCCTATCAAACTCCAGAGAGTCATTAGGAGAGCTAGAAGAAGTAATGGAGACATTTTAAAAGATTTCAGATCTACACTTTAATAGATCAAAAGCAAAATTTCTATTTTTAAATAAGAAAAAAGAACTACAAGTTACAGATAAATTCATCATAGGAAAACAAGAACTTACGCTAAATTATTTAGGAATAGTGTTATGCAAAAATCAAAACGAAACAATATTAATAAATTATAAAAACATTATTGAAGCAATAAAAATATATATAGAAAAGTTGAACAAAATTATATTAACTTTTGAAGACAGATTGCAATTAATAAAAATGGTCTTGTTGCCAAAAATACTATATGTAGCATTAGCAATGCAGTTAATTCCTGAAAGATGCATTCTTAAAGAAATAAACTCATGTTTAATAAAATTGTTATGGTATCCCAAAAAGAATAGAGTAGCTCTAACTCATCACATTAGACCCTGGAAACAAGGAGGATTGAACTTCCCAGAAATAGAAACATATATAAAAGTATCTGTGCTTAAAACTACAATAGACTGGATAAACCCAAATTATTTTGCCAACTGGAAAGAATTAACAATGGCTATATTAACAAATGAATTTAATCTGTTAAAAAAATTTTTGTAGTAGACAAATCAAACAAACCCTGGTACATAATACGCATAAGTATACAATATAATATAACAACATCTTTTAAAACAGCACTGATTAATCATTACATCAATTCCTTTCAGAAACTTATCGATGCAAACATAGATCTAAAACTTTGGTTTGACCTTTTAACCCCATTTACCATCACTAAGATCTTTCCTCACAAAATATATAGGGAAAAATAACCTCCTGGGAACAAAATTGATTCTTATGCTGGTTTCAATGTGCAAATAAATTAAATGTTTTACATATACATATGATAAAAACTGCTTACAATATTCCAACACAGGACTGGTTAACCTTACAAAGCATTCTAATGTACAGTCAAGATTTATGCAGATTGATTAATAATTCCTCATTTAAAGATATTCCCAATCTAATAAATTTTCTGTATGAATTTATATATAATAGTTGTGAAAAGAAAAATTCCATTTCAAATCTATATAAAGAGTTAATAACATATAAAACAATTCCCAAACCATCATACTGGGAGTTCTTAACAAAAGGTCAGTCATTGCAGTTAACAGAAGAAATTAAGACTAACATCTTACTATCAGTTAATTACACCTCTAGCACACAGTACTGGAAAATATTTAACTGGAAATACTTACATAGAGCATTTTTAACACCAGATAGAATTAAAAAAATCAGTACTACTACAAATGGTTTTTGCTGGAGGTGTGAAAAGTCAAATAAAGCAGACTGGATTCATATTTTTTTTTTATGAATGTAATAAAATTAAATCAAATTGGAATGGAATCAATCATTTTTTACAAGCTTTATTTAATGAATCCTTTGCCTTAACTAAAGTATTGATTATACTAAATGTAAATGAAGGTCCCTACCTGAATAAGACAAATATGTATTTGCTATGGACAATACTTGCTATATCTAGGAAATGCATAACCAGAAGGTGGAATTCAAATAAACCCCCGACCTTGGAAGAATGCAACACTTTATTGAAGTCAACTGTATCGATGGAAATAAAAATTAAGGAACTACAAATCTATCCCAGTGGTAAAAAATGTTTGGAAGAAAGTTATATCTTTGTTGGACACTCTGCAATAATCAATATTGTATCTCTGATAACTGATCTGTTAATTCTATATTTAATAACATACAGTGCATATAACTGAAAGTCAGGCTATTGTAAATATTATATATAGTTGTTTAAAATGATATTTTAAAATATTATGTAAATGTTATTTTAATTGAGAATAAAAAAATATTTGAGGAGAAATTTAGTCATCTTCATAATGATTTAAGACAGTGAGGTTAATGTTTGACCCCCCCCCCCATTGGTTTGGAAAGTAGATAGAGATATATATGGATAAATGCTGATATTATGAAAGACTGAAAATACAAATGAGCAAACCTCAAATGAGAGAAAAAAGAGAGAGACAGAAAGAGGATGTACAATGTGAAGTAAATGAAATACTAAGAAAAGCAAATTGCACATTACTGAATACTTTTATCTCACTAAAAATCCCTGTATCAGTAAACCCCAGTTATACAACCCAGATCAAGCATTGCCTGAATAGTGGTGCTGTTAAATAAGGTTTTATGTAGTGTAATATATAGGACTGGGATTAGGGATGGTGGCAGGTCTAGGGTTAGCATACATGAATAAAGGTGGTCTAGGGTTTTCGTCATTTGCTGTTCTTTTTTCTGCTACTCTTTGTCTTTGGAGAGGAGCGTTGCTTATATTTTGTCCAACAGCTTTATACTAACATTTATAAACACACCAAATATTGATTAATACACTGCAGTGGCCTTGTTATGGATCAAATCATCTTTCTATGTTTGCAGTTTTGCTAACTAGGCATGTAGACCTGCAATGGCTGCTAAATACAAATTAAACTTTTTTTGTATTCATTGTTTATATTATTTGTTTGTATTTGCTAACTGGGTTGGCAGACTAGTCCTATCCCTTTTCATCTATGACACAGACATAGATGCAATAGTGAAAATGCAATACAGTATGGCCATGAGAAAATGCATGCCATAAAGGTTAATTAAGGATGATTTAACCATATAAAAAGTAGGAAATAAAAATAGTAACAAAACTGGCAATTAAATAAATTGAACTTTGCTCTACAGATACTTCAGTACATTCATTAATATAACAATTCAAATTACACATAAGCAAATTATACAATAATGAGGCAAACTGTCATCAAAAATACTTAGGAAAAATAAGATAGGCAGCTTTGCTTCTCTGCCATACAGAGAACATGAACCATCTTCTCTGATCTATTTATCCATTTGTTTGTATTTATGGCTGTCGATTCATTTTCCTTAGTGAATTATAAAAATGGTTTTACTTATTTTTTTCTTTCCTTTCTTTTTAAGCTATCTTTTTTGTCTCTTGCATGTCAGTTTGTTGCAGGTTTTTTGAAAAAAAAAAAGACAAAGTTGATGAACCTACCTGAAAACTAGGTTGTTAACTGAAAACCCACAATAAATATCAAAACATTAAGAGAATAAGCAAGTATTAAATTAATTATGGCCTCATAATTAGTAATTGCTTGCCTTGGCCATATTTCTGTCTGCTGTGTTTGCATATGTCAGGCTTGCAGCTTTTTATATGTGAGTGGTAACAAGTCAAAGAACTAACAGGGCACAGTATTTGTAAAAATGTTTACTCATAAGCAGTTACAATGGCAGACAAGCAAGGTTAAAAACTATTCTCTTCATATGGACATACTTGTCACAAAGGGAAGCCCAGTACTATGTTATAGAACTGGCAGTCAGTTTCATGTTTAAGCTTAACTCGTGTGAATTTGGACTTTGATATTTGGATGGCTGAGCTTTTGAAGTCAGTCAGTTCCAGTTCAAATCCTTTGGTGTTCATCCACTGAAAATACTGCGGGTACATGTCACTTTCAGTTATATTGTCAGCTTGCTAAAAAATATCCTTTATCACTCAAGTTATGCAATAATTTACCAAACTGACTTTCCACTAATTCAACAAATTTGCATTTGCCCCCAGTTTTTGGATGATACTCCTGAAAATTAGTTTTCAGAGTGGGAAGCAATTAAAGGCAAATGTTTCAATATGTTGCCTGAAAATATGCAGCTTAGCACAGAAACCTTTTGAGCAGAGGAACAGTTTTCTGTGCGCTTTGTGTATTTAGATCAGTTAAGCATGGTGTGATACTTGTCAAAACATCAGAATTGCTAGCCAGCTCTCTTAAGTACATTTTTGCATATTGTTGACCACCTTTTTTGTAAAACCATGACATGCTAAAGAAACACAACACATTACTTGATCATATTACCCCAATTCAACCAGCGTGCATTATTATGCAGCACTGAAACTGCCAAATGCAAAATGCATTTCATTTAAAAAAAATCCTGTAATATCCTCAAAGATGAGTGTGCTATCACAAATGTTGACAGATTTCTCAGCATTTTTTCATAACTTGTTTTAAATCAGAAGATGACATTTTAGGGCGTATGTTCTGTAGGTGAATAATGTAATGTAAATTCAAAACAAAATGACCACTTTATGCAGTTTTGTTACTTATTGCAAGAAAAAAAAGACATTATTACTATTTCAGTGGTAGAAAACAGCTA
>NC_056748.1:97601079-97781079 GCF_019279795.1 Protopterus annectens
AAATGAGGATTGCCTGGGTCCACATGGGTGCAGCAACAGGAATAAAGAAGGAGAGGCCATTCTAGGGTTTTGTCTGGGAAATGGCTTGATGGTGAGCAACACATCATTCAGCAAGAGAGTCACATGATCATGAATAAGACTGGCCAACATGCAACTCCTGTAGACTTCCTCCTAGGGCAATGGGATAGAATCAATGACTGCAATGTCATTCCTAGTGAAACAATCAGCCCACAGCATGAAGCACTGGTTGTCATAATCATCTGCAAACAGAGGTCAGAGAAGGCTCTACGATCAACATAATAGGCTGAAAAGTTGGAAGTTAACTTGAGAGAAATCACAAGAACTCAAGGTCTTAGTTAGTAGCACCTTAGGGGGAATAGGAAATAGGTGGAATTAAAGAAAATGGGAGCTTGTCAAAGCAGCATTTGTGTGTAAATATTACAGGTGTGAAGCCGAGTCAGGTATGGAATAAGGTACATAAGGAAAGCTGGTGGGGGAATGCAGAAGTCCAGGAAGTCATCAAAGGAAAGGAGGAGTGCAGCAAGAAGTGAAAGACAGACAAGATGGACCAGGCTAAGAAAATAATAGAAGAAAATCAGTAGGTGTTTATGGAATCAGGCTACCCAGGTCACTCAAAGAAATCCGGGTCAGTCACATTAGAAACAGGCATGAATTCTAAGTCCAAATACCTCAAAATGGGATCTAGGAATATGGCCACTTTTGAGATGAAGGAAGCTGTAGCTCATCCTAATAAGGTTGTTTGTTGTTGTAGGTTTCTTTAGTTGATCAGAGGTCATCCTGATAAGGACATAAAACTCTGACTGACAAAATCTTTGTTACAAAATCCAAGTAGTTAGAGATCCCATTATTTATATTTTGTCCCTATACAGACATTTGTATTTGGGTATCCTGCTTGGAGCTGTCATCCTAATAAGGATGTTTGTGGTCAATAAAACCTCTTAGACCCAATGAATAAAACTATTACCCATAAAATCATCCTGAGAAGGATGTCCTAATATTACATGTCATCCTAATAAAAATGTCTGCAGATCACTGGAGTGAATTTGTCCTGATAAGGACATTGTTTGTTTTTTGGTTTATCATGCTGAAAAGGAAGGAAAAGACTCTGGACACCATGGTTCTTTTATGGAGTTTCCTAGTAGTACAAAGGCAGATGAGTGCTGTTCCTTAACACACACTAAATAAAACTATCAAAGGGCACAGTATTTATTACAGTAGCTGTGGGGGTGTGTAAGGGTAGTGGTCACCCTTCGGGTTTGCCTATAAGTTGAACCATTCTGAATGAAACCTTAACTCCCTGCCCCCCAGTGCTGTATGAAATTGCTTTTTTCTGTAGAGGAAAAGGGCACTAAAAATATCTTTCCTCATGTATAGGCAATCCAGAGACTAGTGATTAATAAAATGCATTACTACAAATAACTCAAAATTTGAGTAAATATCTAACAGTTGTAGTTATTAGCACTTTCGCTATAGCACTTCATCAGATCAGCCTTAAAAAAATGATGGCTTGTTACTAGATCTTAGATGACCTTTTATCATTTTTTGCCTGTAGGTCCACTCCAAGAATAGAGCTTACCTAGATAGCAAAGAGGGGAAAGGGTTCTCCCTCGAAGCTTCAATAACTGCAAGCATTGGTTTGGCTTCAGTCCTGCAGGCTTCTTTATTTAGCTAGATGTGGGAGCCCTGGTGGCTTATGGGAGGGTTTATTGTTGTTTTAAATTAAAACTACAGTTAAAAAAAAATTGTTTTAACATTATAATGTTTGGTGAGTTTATAACAAAGTGCATGGGGAATAAATACCAAACAGCTAAATCAAAACTGAATGATTAAAGATAAACCAATTGCCTTTGATTATAGGTTCATAGGTGTGTACTAGGCTAATTGCCCTGGAGCATTTAGAAGCCTAGCCCATAGGAATACCCTGGCATTGTGCCACCTGACCATAGTTCCCAGTGCATCTGTCGAGTAGAGCAACTGGACTGGAGTAGATTATGGATGTAATGCTATAGACATGGTTTTGAGAGAATGAATCACGGTCATGAAAAACAGAAAATAGAACAAAAAAACTATATGGGAATTCTGGGGGTTAAAAGGACTAATTACCCAATAATAATGATGTCTAGCTATCACTTTTTTTTTGGTTGCATGTATTAAACACAGGAAATGCTGATACAGCCATAGAACACTGTACTGTGTGTGTGCTTCTGTTTTCAGAAAATGCTCCAAGTAAGGGAGTTTTGCCACTTGGTTATGGAGGGGAGGGGGATAGAACTTTCACCTAAGCTGGAAATATTGTCCATGCATGGCAAGAAATGTATATGTCAAGGCTTCCTCTTTTCTGTAATGGTGGGAGCTACATTGTACTATGGGAGGGTTTGTGTTATGTTCTTATCATGTTTAAGAAAAATAGGATGTTTTTACCTTCTGTTTTCTAAGTTGTTGTGGGTATTTGGAGGGGAATTTAATATATGTAATCACGGATTATGGTAATAAATAAAGCATTTAAGATAAAACTCTGTATACTAACATCGTTATATATGGAGAGAGGATTGGAGAATATGGGGTGGTCAAATCTTTTAGCACTCAGGAATAACATATGAATAAAGTAGATTAAAAGAGTAAGAAGCAAATCAACTAATTCCTGGTCTGTAGTCAGATAAGCAGAACAGATTAAAGGAACCAAAATATATCACATAAAGGATGGGGATGATGGAGTCAGGGGCCTCAACAACCCTGCATTTAGTCTGTCTGGTGTGGTTAGTTGGAGTATTGAACATTTGATAGTAAAGGCAGATAGCGAGAGTGGTAGCTGGATTTCAAGGTCCAGGTCCTGCAAGGGATAACAGAGATATGTATTAGAACATTAGCTATGAAAACTAGGAGACAGAAAATTAAAAGGCATTAGAGTGATACCAGTGTAAGACTGAATGGGAAACTTAGCCCCTTTGTTTAAAATTAGTACATGCAATAGGAGATTCTCTGTACAGGGTAATAAAAAGGGTAGAAGTGTTTCTAACTTTAATGAAAGGGGAGGAAGGTTAAGAGGTGGAATGGGGGAATCCCTTCAAGTGTACAATCCCACTTGGCAGGGGTGTTCCCTGGTAGGCCTACTCCTTTAACAAAAGGTGGGAGCCCAAGTGGGATTTGGGAGGGCTTGTGGCTTAGAAGTTGGTGGAAATTAGTTTAATGTAGTAATCAAATACTAACTACTAGATGTAATTTAGGGGAAGTAAGAATAAAGATGATCTAATTATAGGCTATGGGAGTCTAGCTTTACAGAGCTAACCTTTCAGAATACCTCCATCCTAATATGGGTGGGGGTCACAATAGGAGACTGACGTTAGAGCTAGTAGGGTCAGTTGGGATTATGTGTTTAAATATGAACTATAAAATAATGGAGTTATGGACGTCGGTAAATGTGTTGAAATAAACACAATGTATCGAACAAGCAAATAAAGAGCAGTAATAATGCAATATATATATATATATATATATATATATATATATATATATATATATATATATATATATATATATATATATATACAAAATAAACATAAATTGAAAAATATAAAAAAATCAAAAATTAAAATCAAGAGTTCATTGTTAGTCTAAAATAATAGGATCATTACCTTGGGTGTCTATGGTGTGTAACTGTGTATATAGGTTAGTACAAAAACATAATCACCTTAAAGTGTCCAATTAAAATCTGTCCTTAGCAGAGTGTGCTGTGGTTAAATTTACTTAGGTTGAGGATGCAACTGATAGATGTGAAAGTGTTGAGTCCAAGGTGTTTGCAGGCTTGGAGTCTCAATTGCCATTCTAGTTCTTTTTTCTCTAATTTATCATTGCTGAAACCTTCTAATGTTGTTTGCTTGATCTTGTTGATGACGTGAAAGTAGAATGTGTTCTATTATCTCCTGGCTTGTCCTTTCCATGCTTAGCAAGAGCATTGCTGTTGATGTTCTGGCATATGTCTGTGAGGTGCCTGACAATCCTGGTTTTAAGTTTATTGATAATTTATTGATGCTTTTGCCAATATAAAACACCTTGCATTTTCAGCATTGTGCCATGTAAACAACTATTTCAGTTGTGCAATTTGCAAAAGACTTGCTTTCGTAGACTGTCTTGGTGTTGAGACATTTAAAACCTTTTTACTCATCAGATAGCAGTAGTTGCAAAAGAATAGTGCACATGGGTACATTCCATTGGATAAATTGCTGTTGTGGGTGTCATTTTGTATTCAACAAAATCACGTATGTTTTTGTTTCTCCTTATGGTAAAGCTTGGGAAAGGAGGCAGAATATTATTGATGGTGCCATTTTCACTAATGATAGACAAATTCAACTTGATAGCTGAGGTTAAGGCTTTGCAGTCAATGGAAAAGGTGATAGTCATGTTGGTCTAGTGTTCATGGGTGCTTAGGTTTCTTCTGATTCTTTGGAAATCCTGGGCCTGGTATTCATGGTCTTATGGTAAAGGGAAGTTAGGGTCATTTGTTTTGCTGTACAAAATTGAGTTACAATTTCTCTGATACATTTCAGAGAATATCCTCTGGATATGAAGTCCTTCTGAAGGTCTGAAAGGTCCTTTGCAAAGTCTTTTAGCTCTTTTGACATGATTCTTTGTCTCTGTGACTTTATAACATTATTTTTGTAGTTGAAGGGTTGCGTACTATCTCGATATAATAACAGGTTCACCTTAGCTTGTTGGTTAATTGTTTCCCATGCCTGTGTTGCTGATTTTTAGTTCCAGGAAGCTGACCATCTCTCTGTGTCTCTCTGCTGTCGTTTGCAGTAAATTTAAGGAACATGGCTGAGTTGTTGATGTAGTTGAAGAAGTCTTTATGTTCAGACTCACACTCATTCTATATAATAAAAATATCATCAATAAAGCAGTGGTATCGGGTGATGTATTGATGAAAAGGGGATTTGTGTACATGTTCTCTTTCCCACTTATAAAGGGCCATGTAAGCAAGGCTTGGGACCATAGCTGCTTCCATTACTATTACACTTGTTTGTCAGTAATGGCTGTTGTTGAATTTGAAGCAATTGTTTTCAAGTAAAAGTGTAAGAAGTCTGCCTATGGTTTCAGTCTCACCTGATGATCTTTACCAGTGTACTTTGCATGCTTCAACTACTGCTTGGATGCAGTAGTCATGCAGCAATACTGTGTATAAACAATTAAGTGACAATGATAGCCAGGATCGAATATTTGTGTATGGGGATGTTCATAGGTTCATAGGTTCATAGATTAGTACTAAACTAACTGCCCGTTTGATTATTCTAAGGAAGACACTGGTGTCCAAGACAAAGGATGGATTTCTCTCAGCCAAAGGTTTTATTTGAACCTCCAGGTATATGATATTAGCTCAGTGATGTTTCTACCACTTGCAATGACTGGTCTGTAGGGTGGGTATTAAAGGGTTTTATGAGGTTTTGGAATACCAAAGATGTTGAGGAGTTGTGGATCATCCACCATCAGAACTTTGAAAAGGTTGTTGCTAAGTAAGCCTTAATTGTTTAGTTCAATAAGTTGGGTCTTGATATTTTCATATGCTTTTGTGATGGTTGCAATGTTGATAGACTCAAAGTAGGCTGGATTATCAAACATGGAGGTGATTTTGAAGTTGTAGGTCAAAGTATCTGTAGCCAAGATCCCTCCCCCTTTGTCCGCTTTCATGATTTAGAGTGTGAGGTCTCTGCTTAACCATTTCATTTCCGCCATCTCATCTTGTTTGAGGTTATACATTTTCTTCTTGGGAGGTTTCTGAAGTAATTTCCTGATGTCAGCCTCATATTTGTTCTCAAAAGCAGTAATGCTGAGGTGAGAGGGCAGGAAGAAGCTACTCAATTTTTTCCAGTTGTGTATTGTTGTGCTTGTTCCATTTTTGGCACCTCTGTTGTGAAAGAACTGTATAAGGTTAAGTTTCTTCATGAATAGTTTTTGGTCGATTAGGGTGCTGACTAAGTTGCTGTACTGTTGAGGGACAAAAGTGAGGCCTTTCTTTAAGACCTTTTTTTCTGCATCTGTTAAGGATTTCTTGGAGTGGTTCCAAACCTTGTTCATAGTTGGTAGTTGGACCTGTTACTGCTTTTCTGTCTGTTGAGGACCCTCTCAGTGGTTTCCACAGTTGTTTTAGGTCTCTATTTCCCTGCCATGCCCATTCTCAGTAGTGCTAGGTGCCCCCCAGTGATTTGTCTAACCTGGAGTGCCAGTTGTCCTTGGCATGGCAAAGTTGAGGGCTCAAATGTAGGGTGTGATGAAGGGTCTTCTCTCCTGTTGTTGGAAGTCCCTTGTTGTTTGTAGTAATGTATCTTCTTAATCATTAGTCTCTGGACAGCCTATAGATGACTAAACATATCCTTAGCACCCTTTTCCTTCACAGAAAAAAGCGACTTCACATGGCACTGGGGGGCTGGGAGTTAAGATCCCACTTGGAATGTCTCAGCTACTAAGCAAACCTGAAGGTTGATCACTGTCCCTACACACCCCCACAACTAGTGTAATAAATACTGCACTCTGTCATAGTTTAATTTAGTGTGTTATGGAACAGCACTCATCTGCCTTTTTACCACCAATAAACTCCCTAAAAGAGCCACAGCATCCAGTGTCTTTTTCTTTGTAACTAATTAGCATCCTTATCAGGATGATAAACCAAAGAACTAACAGCATCCTTATCAGGACACATTCACTCCACTGATCTCTAGACATCTGTATTAGGACAGCATGTAATATTAAGACGTCCTTCTCAGGACAGTTTTATAGGTAATAGTTTTATTCATTGGGGTAAGTGATTTTGTTGACCACAAGCGTCCTTATCAGGATCATAGCTGCAACTAGCATACTCAAATACAAATGTCCATGTAGGAAAGAACTATAAACAATGAGATCGCTAACTACTTGGATTTTCTAACGATGATTTTTTCAGTCAGAGTTTTACATCCTTATCAGGACAAGCTCTAATCAACTAAACCACCCTACAGCAACAACCATCCTTATTAGGATGATATGCAGCTTGCTTCATCTCAGAGTAGAAAGAATACTGGTTGACTAACAAAGAGGCTGAGAGAAGAGATGCAAAAGCAAAGAACAAGGCATCAGAGCACATTATCAGCTTCTGAAAAGTGACTCAGCAGATGGTACAAAGAAAGTCTAAAAGTTTGTAAGGCAAAGATCGAAAGATAAAGAAAATAGTGAGACACCCTCCATAAGGGATGCCAGCAGCAACCTGGTCACCATTCCACAGGACACCAAAGGCTGATGGGAAGAGAACTTCATGCAGCTTCTGAATGAAGAATACCACACAGAAGCTGTACTTCCCCAGACACAACCTGCGAAGAGAGAAGAAAAAAAGACCACCCTAAAAGAAGTAACAACAGCCTTAAGGAAAATGAAGTCAGGGAAAGTAGCAGACTCAGATGTGGTCACAGCAGATATGATTTTGATGTTGAGGGAAACAGGAGAAAAATGGCTCCTAAGGGTACACATAACAATGCGGAGAGAAAGACATATCCCAGATGACTGTTGCTTGATAAATTAATGTGCAGAGTAATAAAAAGTAAGGTGAGAGACACGCAGGTTGGATACAGATTAGGATAAAGCACAACTGACTTGATGTTTGCAGTGCAACAGATAGCAGAGTAAATAGAAGATTTCAAATTGGCATTCCTTGACATGAAGAAATCATGGGACAAACTCCTAAGAAAATTGATTTGGGTGGTCCTGTGATGGTCTGAAGTCCCAGAAACATTCATTGAATTGATACAGGATATGTACAAGGATCCAGTGACTCAATTACTACCACTGTTTGGACTCACAGAGTGATTCCCAGTGAGAGTTGGTTTGCACTAGAGTATAACTCTGAGCCCACTGCTATCCATACCGGTGGTGGACTACATTAAGTTGGAGGTGACAGATGTAAAAGTTGCTTCTGCAGATGATGTGGCATTACAGGCAGACTCAAAGCAAGAACTTCAGCAAAGGATAGGGGGATGGAATGCACAACCAATGTCACATTAGATGCAACTGAGTACAGATAAGATAGTTATACTGGCAGCAAATCTGGGAAATCAGGAGAAGCTGAGAACTGAAACAGAAGGGAAAATAGTGGAACAAGTTAACAGCTTCAGGTATCTGGCAGTGATGATATAGGAGAATGGAAGTCTAAATGAGGAGGTCAAAGCTAGAATCAGAGGGGCTGTAGCTAACTCTAGGAGTAGTTTATGACAGAAGAATGCCAAACAAGCTGAAAAAAAAGCAGAAGACAATTAGCTGAAGAGGATGTAGGATTGAAAGGAAGAAAGAAAGAGGAAACAAGGGCATCCAGAAAATAGATGGATGGATTCTGTTAGAGGAGTCCTGGGACAGTCAGGCATGACTGTTGAAGAAAGTATAATGGAAACAACAGCCTGACCCCAACTACAAAATGGGAAAAACGGGGTTGATGATGATGAACTTGTTCTGTAATATGACTATCTACTGTAAAAGTTTAAAGGCATTAGGATCGCTATTGTTAGTACCATTATTAATAATGTTATAGTTAACATGAGAAACTTTGCCAGCTATCAGTCAGTTTATAGAGAGACAATTCTACGGGTCACCTTCTTTTATTATATCTTGGTGTAAGGCTATTAGCAAAGAGGTGTAGCGTTTTCTAACTTTGAGTTGAGGAACAAAAAGAAAAAAAAATAAATAAAAACAAAACAAAACACAAAATACCAGTTCCTTGATTTGAGACTTTTCATCTAAGGAGCTAGCCTGGTTTACAAAAGAAATGAAAATATCTGTGCCTTCTCTGATTTATTTCTATGAAGGTAAAAAACGTATTTGCCTATGGAGGTGTAGGGAAAGGATGTATTCCCTTTTATTGGTACTGTTCAGGAAAATGACTGGTAGATGAATTAGCTGAGTCATGCTTGCCTCAAAAGTCACCTTTGGTAGAAAAGACTTTGTGCAAACTCATGGAAGTTATAGACACAAGAGACAAGGTTTTCCATAAGAGAACTTTCAACTGAGTTGTGGATGCTGGGTCCAATGGAAGTTTAGTCTATGCCCCTAGCTCAAAATTGAGGTCTCAAGGAGGAACTGTGTGTCTGATTAGCAGTAAAAATAAAATTGAATGCTAATTTAATTGGACCTTTATGGTGGAGAAACCAGATCCTAGATCAAACATATATGCCAGGAAATGAAGAACATCTGGATTGAAGGTTGAAAAGGGGTCAATGTCTTGGATGGATATCCAAACAACAAAATATTTCTACTTCTGCTAATACAATCTGCTAACTGGCTATCATTCAAATTGGAGAAGCCATGCTGCTGGTTTGAGGATACAAAGAAAGTGGAAGTTCCCTGTGGGTGGTGGGAGGGAGAGATCCCACCCATCTAATATCCAGTATCTGTCAGAGACTGTCCTTGTGGTGGAATCATGGAAAAGTACTTGCTACACTTGGATTCAGATAGGAAACCAAAAGATAACAGCAAGGATGGCCTAGCAAATGAATATCTGTTGTGCCATGACTTCTTGAAAGGTCACTCAAGAGGCATTAGGATCAACTTGCCTAATCTGCCCATAAAGCGACTGAATGACACGAAGATGTGCTTTACCAGTAGAAAATTATGCAAAGCTATCACCCATTGCCAAACCCTCACTGTATCCTGGCACAGGGAATATGACCTGATTCTCCCCTTGCTTGTTGATATACAAAACCAGCATCATATTTACCTGTTTGGACCTTCACCTACCACTGTAACTGTTGTTTGTAAAGATTGGTTATAATGATTGGAGCCAAGCGATGTTGGCAAAACTGAAACCATTGAACTTTGAGGAACCACTGTAGAATTTTTATATGATAGTGAGAAAATTATTCTATTTATACAGACAAGAACATTAGACCTAGGGTCATGAGGACCAAAATAGTCATAGAAGAGAAAGACTGGTGAAGGGCCTGGGTGGTCATTTTCAAAATCTTTATCCTTATCCATATTGGATGAACCATTTCCCTTAAGCACTCAATCTCAACAATATGAAGGAAATTAGTGAGACACTGATAAAGCTAGAAACACACCACTAGACAGAAATATTCATAAAATGACTTTAGAAGAGATAGACTAAGCAAGAGTAAAGCAATTTTTAACCCTTCTTTAGTAAATTGATATAATATATGTATTCTCATACAACCGTGAAATTCAAGTTTATGTACAACTGCTGCTGCTGCTGGTCCCTACCTACAAAGATATCTATTATTATATCTATCTCCCTGTATGCACATTTTTTTTTTTTAAACAAAAAAAACTAAGTAATGCTTAAATTGTTTTGCATTATATATATTTGACTGACACAAAAGAATAAATCAGTCAATCAGTTAATACATAAATAGGTAGGTCCAATAGCATCTTTTTATATTTGAACAAATGCTTGGTCTTAAGTTTAATATTTTATTATTCAACCTTTTTGAGGAAGGTGACAGGCTCAGATGAAGTCACAGCAGATAGGAGCAAGATGTTGGTTGCATACAGGTATGGGTCAGAATTCATCTGAGTCCCTATCCATTCATACTGGTGATATGTTACATCAGAAGGGAGGTCTGAGGGGACAGAGAAACACAGCTTCTGTGTGCACATGATGTGTCACTAAAAGGTTATGAACAGGGCCTATTGTAAATGGCAGAGGACTGGAATGCACACCTGAAGGCAGGATGGGATGATGAGTAGTACAGATATGGCTTGTGTTGGCAGCAGCAAAAAGAAAGAAAACCAAGAAGACTGAGATAAGTGTCAGGGATATTGTATGACAGAAAGATAACAAAGAGCTGAAAAGTAAGGTGTTTAAAACAGAGCGTGAGGTAAAGAAGATGACATATATAAACCTCAATATGCAAGGACATTTTTGGAAAAAGAGCAGTTATTATTTCAAGAGCAGAGTGGATGGATATACAGGCCAGTGCAAAAGAAACCGATGGACATAATCTATGACTTGACATTTTTTTTTTTAATGTGTTTTAATAATTATGTTTTTTATTTTAGTGATAATGGGCAATATCCATCAGATTTCTTTATGTTACATGAGACTGAAAATTTCTTTAGGTTACAAGAGACTGAAAATTATTACTGTAGTTTAGGTGATCAATCTTTATATACAAAATCAGTTATCAATACAATTATTCAATAAAGTCATTTAAAGAAGAAAATTCAGTTTAAGCACAATAAGGTCAATTAAAAGGATAACTTCATTTAAAATCAGTGACAAGCACCGCTGCACTAACTGCCGCAGAAGACAATAATGAAAAATAAAAAATAAGAAATACAAAAATTTTAATAATTTAATAATAATCTAATAATTTAATAATAGTATCATATTAGTGAAAAACTAAGAATCATACTTTGTGAGTGGTTCTTTCCATTTACTTTTATATTTTTTAAACGAAAAAAATGTTTGTATTTCTTATTTTTTATTTTTCATTATTGTCTTCTGCAGCAGTTAGTGTAGCGGTGCTTGTCACTGATTTTAAATGAAGTTATCCTTTTAATTGACCTTATTGTGCTTAAACTGAATTTTCTTCTTTAAATGACTTTATTGAATAATTGTATTGTTAACTGATTTTGTATATAAAGTACTTTCATTTGTGGTTTTATTCATCTGAGGAAGTTTGTATATTGTGACAAACGAAAAGCGCTTTATACTATTGGATTAAAAGATTTGATGCTTTCCATCAGGTGCTGTTTCGTGGTTCTTACCCCTGTTAAGTTATCAGATTTCCCAATGACTGACACATTAATAATAGTTTTATCTAAGGGACTTGAATTTATTTAAAGTAACATGTCCAACCAGACTACATTAGAAAAGGAACTGCATGCATTGGCACTTGTTAAATTTAAGAAAATATTTTTAGCAGAATGGTTCTATGAATTTGAATGAATTTGAAAATGTAATTAATGACAGTTTTCAAAGTATTAATGATTGTGATGTTTCTTTTCTTTTTACTTTTGAAAGAGTGAATGATTGGAATTTGGATGGTTTTGATCCCCAGATAAAAAAAAAACAAATTTCACATTTGCACCAATGACTAAAAGTGTGACTGTACAGAAATGTTATGATAATTTGCATTATAATTTATAGGGGTGTTTTAATTTAATTTAAGTAAAACACAATAGCAAGAACCGAAGTATTTGCAACATAATAATAATGCAATAGTGAAACCAACTAATAAGGTAATAATATAGTTTTAATGAAATCTGAATTTTATTATGGTGTATGGTGAAGGATAATCTAGTGTATAGAAAAACAAGTAAAATTAATAGTTAAAAGCTAAGACTGAATTGGAAGACATGCCAATTAAAGGTATCAGACTGAAATGTCTTACTGAAAGATAAATGCAAAAGTGAAATGTTTCATATTTTAGTATATCTTGCTTTTATTGTTTACATAAATTATGCAAAGATAGAAGTAACCTAACTGGATGGCCCGTCATTTCTGGATGCAGAGGTTATTTGGAACAATATGGATCTTTTATTAATGCATTTAATCACCACGTGTTAAAAAATTCGACTGATATCTTAGAGATTCAATGGAGGTAATGAGGAAACTGAAATATGTAGAGTGGAAAGATAAGTATTAATAAGTTACAGTTGCTGTTGAAAGTCTCAGTACCAATATACAGCATAACGTGGGTCTGGAAGCAATATTATGGTAGTAGTGTAATATTCCTAAAACGCATTTTATTTTAGTTCTAATTATGTTTTGTTTAAATAACATTTTTCAGTTATTTTTGATGATGAATTGTATGTAGCAGCTATGGGTGCCCCTTTGCCCCTAATTATGGAAATAGTTTTATCGGGTGTGTTGAATCCAAGTTATTTTATATTAATGATGTTTTCTGAATGAAATTAAATATAATAAACAGATTATTTGATTTTCCAATATACGTCAATGGAGACTGTGTGGAATGGGCTCCTGCCTTCAAGATTCTAGGTATACATGTGGCGGAAGATCTCTCTCGGTCCATAAACACCACTGAGGCAGTCAAGAAGGCACAGCAGTGACTCCATTTCCTAAGGATCCTCAAGAAAAATAACCTGCAGTAGAAACTGCTGGTGTCTTTTTACCACTGTTTTATTGAAAGTGTGCTGACATACTGCATTTCTACATGGTATGCCAACAGCTGAGCGGAAAAAAGGAAGGTCCTTCAAAGGATCATTAACTCTGCCAGGAAAATCATTGGCTGTTCACTGCCCTCTTTTTAGGAAGTCTTCAGCTCTCACTGTCTCAGCAGGGCAACCAACATCTTGAAAGACCCTTCTCACCCTGGACATTACCTGTTTGAGTTGCTGCCTTCTAGAAGATGGTTCAGGCCCATTCCATCTCGGACAAACAGATTTAAGAACAGTTTCTATCCCAGGGCCACATGTGAACTGATCAATGGTAAACACTCACACTGAGTACAGATAATAAACATTAGCACTATAAGGTATATGTTTACATTCCTGTGCACTTTACTTTATTCCTCTCATGTGCAATACACCCGAGTGCAATAACTTAGTTGTTTACTTCATTGCATTATATTGTATTGCTTGGTATTGTATTGTATTCTTATTTATTCATGCTCATTATACATGAATACACCTTAGGACTATTGTTACAAAATTCAGTTCTACTTGTGCAATGATAATCAAGCAATCTTATTTTATCTTATCGTACCTAAATAGAAAATATAATGTGTATTGGCAATAAGTTATGGAATTGACTGAGAGAAGAAAAGTGGGCTCTATTTCATTTTGAATATTCGATTTTTCTGCAAGTAAATATGTTTTTCAACATATACCTGCCTCCGGTGTTTTTTGAACAGCTCACACTGGTGGTGTGTACAAAATAATTAATTATAAGGATTTGCTAAAATAGTGTTTATCATTATGCTGCCACTGTTAATTGTGTGGCCTATTTATGGTTCTTAGGTTCATAGCTGTTTAATAGTCTAATGACCACAAGGGCCTTTTTAAGCCTAACTATGCTTCCTAAATCTCTGACAAGTTCTGGTACCCCTGATAAGTGTAAGCAGGGGTTGGGAGGTGAAGCATTTACAAGCAGGGGCCTGGGACATGAACCATTTACAGGCTGCCTGTTCCTCATACAATTGTCCAAGTTACACTTCAGTTGGGTTAGAGAGGAACTCTGCTCCACATGCATGGGGAGCCTGTTCCAGAGAAGCAGTATTCTTTGGGATACATACCTGTTCAGCAGGAACTATTTATATCACAGGCAAAGTTTGAGTCTTTAGAACAAGTAGTTCTGGTGATGCTTGTTTTGTGAATATGCATTAGGTCCATCAGACAGTGCCGTTACAGAGCTCCCCTCAAGAGCCTGTAGAAGACAGACTATAAGGACAGGGCCTTGAGGTGGTCTGCATAGGATATGTTACTTACACCATGTCTTCATGATACTTGTTGTTCTTTGTATATGCTGCTCAGTCAAGAGTTTGGCTCTCCTTTTGTGCTTTTTAACTGATCGATATAGATTAGAAGGTGTGGGAAAAACAAAACTTGGTTCAGCTACAATTGCAGTTGGTGGAGACGGCCAATGTAATTGCTACAGTTCAAAACTGCTACCACAATGACTATACCTGCCCACAGGAAACTGAACAAAGAGCATGACAATGAGTCCTGATAGCAATGTCACCCATGAGAACTGAACAAGTCTGAATAACTGAAATACTGTCTTCCCAGCTGCCAAAGGAAATATTTAACAAAACTTACCTTGATATGGAGGAGACTGACTATAATGACTATGAAAGTTTTAAAAAAATGTTTGCCAGGTTAGGAAACCTTCTAAAGTACAAGTTATAAAATGTCAAAATCAACACTGTAATGCTAGCAAACTGGTAAGACTCCAGCTGTATGACTTAAAATATGTCTTAAAGCTGTCGTTAGAACACAATATTAATAATAAAAAGAAAATTTTAAAACTTCTAGCAGTTGAGAGATTTACAAGAATATTATCTTGCAGTATGAGATACTCTGAGAACTTAGTACTAGTTAATATACTGTTTACAAGTGAATTGTCTGCTTCTAAATCTAAATTTGCATCAGCAAATATGCAGTCTTCTGTGAAATAAAAACTAGCTAGTAATCAATTAATTGTTTCAGATGTGGTGGGAGGGAGTCACACAACCTGATTCGTTTCCACTAATACTGATGATTAGAAATGTGAAGACTGATGTGCATGGCTACAAATGAAACTGTTCATGTGGAATGTTGCAAGACTGAAGCTAGGTTTACTGAGTAAGCCTTGTGTCATTGCTTTACAACTAAGCTAGTAAACTGTATTTTATACAATGACCCCCATTAATATTCCAAAATGTGCACGCTGATTGGTCAGCGTGCACATTGTAAATCAGAGTTATAGTAATGGAAAAAGGTTTGGTCACCTAGACTTTTTCCATTAGTATAACTCTTTTTTTTTACAGCAATGGAGAATGCAAGATCTCCGTTGCTTTTTACAACCTGTCTCGCTATGTTAAATGAATTTAACATAGCGAGACAGCTTTTAAAAAAAGCAACGGAGCATCTCCGTTGCTTTTTTTAAAGCTGTCTCACTATGTTAAACCCATTTAACATAGTGAGACACTTTAAAATGCAACGGAGATCTTTCTTTCTCCGTTGCTTTTTTCAAAACTGTCTCACTATGTTAAATGGGTTTAACCTAGCGAGACAGCCTTAAAAAAGCAACAGAGATTCTCTGTTGCTTTTTTTAAAGCTGTCTCGCTATGTTAAACTCATTTAACATGGTGAGACAGGTTGTAAAAAGCAACAGAGATCTCGCTTTCTCCGTTGCTTTTGCCCACAACTCTGATGTACTGCATAAGTATACGCATGCGCAGTACATCAGGACTGCCGCAGAATACCAGACAGCTGCGGAAGGGCAGCAAGGAGGCATTATACAATGCCATTATTTAAGAAAAGTAATTATTTTTTTTCTTAAATGATGTCATTGTATAATAGCAATAACCCACTTCTGGGTGTGGGTAATGCTGGATTTACCCACGGTTGGCTTTGTTTGGCCACTCGGGCTTCACCCTCATGCCCAAACCACACCAGCCATGGGTAAATCCAGCATTACCCACACCCAGGAGTGGGCTATTGCTAAAATATTTTAAAAGGAAGAGAAGCTTAAGCTTTACTAGATTCTGGAAGTATGGTTCACCTTGTCAAAGTTTTCTATGCATATAAGTACAAGTTTAAAAAACAAAGGACAGAAGAGATATCTATTCACAGTGACAAATGGGAATACCTCCACACATATGTAAAAATGTAAACAGTTCTGTAATTGCTTTTCCATACAGTTGCTGTATTTCTCAACTTGACATGATATTCACATTCAAATGCTATTTGAATGCACTCCAGAAACCTTGCAGTTTTATTTTAAATCATGTGTTATGTAAACACATTGCCATTTATTTCTTCTATTTTTCCACAATTGTAACTTGTTCAATATTGTTTTTATTAGCTTCAATGTATTAGTACTGTCTGATGTTTCTCTGCTACGAGAATCAGCATGTTCTTTGTACTTAATTTTGTGAACTTCTCTGAAGTGTATTAATATTTATCTTTGTATGCAGTTTTGTGGAGCTTTACTCCCGGGCCTCCGCTGTAAATGGGCTCACTTCTGGCCCATTGGACTTTCCCAGTTAACAAATGCAATAAATAAACAAATAAATAAATACATGTGCAACAGGAAAATATTTAAGGCTTTGTTGAAGATGTGGTAGAAGGAAGATTCCACAGACACAGTATGGCAGGCTGATTTATCTAATAAGAAAGAGATAAAACAGTAGCTTTGTGTATCTGTCAAGCATACGAATGAGGAAAAGTGAGGTATGGCAGTCTTACAGAAGGTCAGAGACAAAATCAAAAGAAGGAAATTAGTACAGAAGCTACACAATGAGATTACATTGTAAAATGTACCCTGTCTGTTACTAGAAATGTATCCCACGGACAGATCAGCAACAATCCAATAGTATAAGAGCAGCTAGTATAGCAACTGAAGGTGAAATGCTAGAAAACTGTAAAGTAAAAATCAGCATAAGACAAAAATCTGAACAGTTTTTAAAAAACTGTTAGTACAAAACCAAGAATGGTTGATAGGGAAGAAGGTCAGTTAAGTTACCCTTAGAACAAAGAAATAGTAGTGAGTACTAAAAGTGAGCCAGGTAAAAAATGCAGAGTTCTAAAACAATTTATTTTAGGAGAACATGAAGCTAAATGAAATAGGGACTCCCAAGAAGTTTATTTACACAATATAAAAGTAAAACTGAAGGAGAAATTTGCTTGGAACTACCCTTCATAGAAAAATAAAATGGAAACATTCCAGGACAAGTTTGTTTAAGAAAGAAAGCTAAACCTTCCACATAAAGACAGACTACTGGCAGAAATAATTGTGAACTAACATTCTTACAGTAAGCCACATGAACTTTAAAAAGCACAGTTAAACACTGATACATTAGGTGGAGGAAGATAGAATATAACTTAAGGTTGTAGGGAAGGTTAGTGAACATGATGTTCCCATTATGTCTTCCCTCAATTTTGAGTTAAAAGATGATCTATTATATAAAGTAAGTAACAATACGGAAAAAAGTATACATCAAGTGCTACTGTCAAAACCTTACAAGACCTCAGCAATGGTTCATAGGTTCATAGGCTGGTACTAGGCTATCAACCCCAGAGGCTATATAAGCCTAGCCATAACAATTCCCTGGCTATTTCTTCCCACAGTATTTACTTCCCTGGACCCCTGTCTTACAGGGTGACTTATGTGATCCCTGGGGTGAATTTCCTATCTCCCATCCAATCATCAAGGTTCCTTTTGAAGAGGGCCAAAGAGGTGCTCTGCTTGACATGTATGGGGCAGTCTATTCCAGAGTCTGGGGAGTCTCTAGGTCAGGAACCTATCCCTCCAGCATGTTTTGTTCATTGTGATGACAAGATTTAGATCTCTGGAGCATGTGTCTCTGAGGGATTGGGATTTCTTTAAGTGTAGCATGTCCAACAGCTCTGGGTTTGACATGGCCTTGTATGTTAAGCAGATATCTTCTGTGAGTAGACGATACGCAACAGAGTATAGGTGAAGTTTTTTTAGACGGTTAGCACAGGGCATCTGTTTTAGGCCTGTGATTCTTTTAGTGAGGTATTTCTGCAGCCTTTCCAGTTGTTGCAGATATCTTGAGAGGTACATACCAAACGGGGCATTGTATTCTATAATGGGTCTAATGAGGGATGAGTACAGTGGGACAATGACCTCCTTTTTTCTGGATGAAAAGTCCTTATTGATGAGGTGTGCCACATAGAAGGATTTCCTGACTGTTGTGGTGATGTGGTTATTGAAGGTGAGACCACTGTCCACCTGTGCACCTAAGTCTATTATCATGCATTCAGATCTTAGTCATGTGTTAGGAGGTCTCATCAGGATTGACAAATCTAATGCAAGAGTGATACCTAAATATTTATTGGTTAAGGATAATGAAAAAAATAGAAACTTTTGTCAGAAAACTGAGCCCCCATCCTATATTTGAGTCCATTAATTCCAGTGCCTATTAAAGAAATACCATTTAAGTGCATTGCTGTAGACACTGTGGGGCTACCAGTAAGCTCTAGGAATGGCTATTAATACACATTAGTAATAATAGACTATGGCACAAATTTTCCAGCAGCTGTACCATAACACACTGTTAATGGTAAGACTATTGCTAGACAACTGGTACTGTTATTGTCTTTAGTGAGTATCCCCAAATAGATACTTATTGACCAAGGTGTACCCACTATGTTAAGAATTTTGCATCAATTGTAGTAATGGTTTAAGATTAAGCAGGTAGAAATGTTAATATTCTATCTGCAGGTCAATGGCTTAGTAGAGAGGTTCAATAAAACCCTGAAATCCATCTCAAGAAAAGTAGTTGATGCAGAAGGTAGAACTTTGGCCAGTTGTTACACTGTTTGCTGTTTGGTATAACAAAGGAATCAGAAGTTTCAGTTGGGTTTGTCACATCTGAATTCTTACACAGCAGACATCACAGAGCTCTGCTTGATGTTCCTAAAAAGACTAGAGGAGAAGAAGAGAAGATACAAATTAAAAACATACGTCTCAATCTCTTAGTATAAGAAATCCGGATAAAGCCTAACATAAATGGGGACAAAGACCCAAATATAGGAACAGATTTAAATATTAGTTTTAGAAAGTTGCCAGAATAACAGGATTTGTGTTAGCTTTCATTTTCTGAAGGATTCAACTGTGTTTATTTTATTTGTTTTATTTTACATTTGTTGACCGAGCTAGTCTAACTGGATACATGTCCATTTTCAGTTGAGGCCCGGGGAGATAAGTTCCACCTTAAACTAATAAAACAGGACAGAAAAGAGTCCCAAATATCTAAATACATTATACCTGAAGATTTTCTTCAAAGAACTTAATTATACAGAATGTAACTACTGAGTTTAACAAAGCAATACAGTACTATTTCCATGGGAAGATGTTTGACATTCACCATAAAGTATGTTAGGTAGGAATGTACAGTTTACAATGAGGTATATAGGTTATAATAAAAAAATATAACTCTGAAAAACAAGAAAGTTATTACATATATACACTTAAAGAAGTAAATTACACTCATAGTGAAGCACTAGTTGGTCTATATACAAGGTGGAAGACGTGCTCACAGCAGAATGATTGTTGCAATGAACATACTCAGTGATAGTTCCCTGGGAGTAGGATACTAAGGAGGGAGTGAGGGAAGGATTTACTATTTCTGCATTGGGGATTTTGGAGGAGAGGTACAGAATAATGTTGTTTTAGGGATTGTTAGTCAGGGTTAGTACATGGACATAGCCATTGTGTTTTTAGTTGAATCTTTAGTTGCTTTTTAAAGAGTGGTAATGATGAGAGAGATGTAAGTTTGATGAGAAGCTTGTTCCAAATCTTCCCCACTGAATTAGAGAAAAGAGAATCACCTGCCTTGTTGTGGGATTTCTGGATGGTAACCAGTAGTTTATTTGCTGAGCGAAAGTTAGTAAGATTTATGTAGGGGGAGATGAGGCTGCAGAGAATAGGAGTATTACTAGGCTGGTACAAAATCTTATGGGTAATGGTGAGTTGTTGAATATCTAGCTGGTTATGTAGTTCTAGCCATCCTAGAAGTTTGAGATTTAGACAGTGATGAGTTCTAAATGGGGACCCAGTAGCAAACCTGGCAATATTGTTATAAGAAGTAGTCAATTTTTATAGGTTGCTTCTGGCAAGATTAGTATAAATGGGGGAGGAGTAGAGGTGTTGAAGGAAGTTTGACACTGAAATGCCTGCCATTATTTAGTGACTTTAGTCTTCAGTGATTTGCTCAAAAAACACAAATTTTATGACAAACAGACGAAAAATATGAATAAAAAATATGGACAATCTGTAAAAATCTTGACAAGTGAGAGATTGAAAGGATGATAACACTTTACATTACTTTATTGAATAGATTAAAGTTGGTCTTGCTTGTAGTTTGAAGATACAACAAGTCTATGATTACAATGTTTGACTTATAGAATTTACCCCAGTTCGTATTCATGTGTTAGGACGTCACCTGGAGATGGAAACAGTTAAAAGATACAGCCCTGCATAACAATCAATTCAAGACCTCTTTGAAGTGTTTTAAAGGCTAAAAGGGTGTCGCAGTGGTGCAGCAGTTAATGTTGTCACCTCACAGCAAGAGGTTCTCCAGTTCAATTCCCAGCTGGGGTGCCTTCTGTGTAGAGTCTGCATGTCCTCCCTGCATTCAAGTGTGTTTCCTCTGGGTAATCCAGTTTCTTCTCATATTCCAAAGACATGCATCTGGAGCATATTTCTCTGGGCTTCCACTGAAAATAGGCTCTGTTCTAGTCGGATTTACCCAGTCAACAAATGTTAAATGAATAAATGCAGTGAACTACAAGGTTAAAGAACCAGAAAAGGGAAAGAAACAAGATATTGATCACATTATGCAAGAAAGAAAACATTCTGTGGTTAGTTTGCAAACAGGAACTCTATAGAGGAGAAACAAACGGATCTCTGTCTGAAGTCCAGTAGAGGAATCTTTCTAGAAGCTTGAAAAGCAGGGTGTAAGGCAACTTCTGTTCAGAAATAAAAGGTTATTTTCAGAAAAGCATGGGATAACTAAACTAATGGAACATAATGGAGAACAACACCTAGAGTGGAGGATAGACTGAAAATCTACAGATGGCCAGAAGAAGTTCAACAGATACTCAAATAAGGAATGATAGCAGAGTCACCGACCGAATGTAGTAATCCAAAAGTGGCAGTTCCTAATCCTGAAGGAAGTACCATGTTCTGTAATGACTTTAAACACTGCATCACATTTTAACATTTGATAGCAATCCCATGGACATAATTGATGGGTTGGTTGTGAACGTAGGAAAAGCAAGGTGCTTAACATTAGCCTTAATAAAATAGCATTGACAGACAGCACTTTTCCTCTTTACTAAAGGAAAAAGAACAACTTTTGCAGTTGCTGAAGGTTTATTTCATTATGCAGTGCTACTATTTGGTGGAGCTCCAGCCTTTTCTCAGAAATTAACAACTGAAGTACTGAAGCCCTATTTGAAATATGCTGTTGAATGCCTTGATGTCACAGTCATACATTCTTAGGACTATGAGTCTCCCTTACTGAACGTATTAGAATGTATAGTATAGGCAAGCTTGACTGTAAATGCTAAGAAAAGTAAATCGGGCCTTTTGGAAGCAAAACATCCAGACTACCTTTCAGGTAAAGGGTTGGCTAAAAAAAAAACTGAGGCCACTCTTATACCCTATACTAAAAGAAAGGAGAAGGTGTTCTTTATACTAGCTCGATACTATAGAACATTTATAATTTTGAAAGTATTGCCTGTACATTAACAGATCTCACAGAAGAAATAAAGTTCCTATCAAATTGCAGTGATTCCTTGAGGCAGCTAGATAAATGATAATTTAATGAACTAAAAAAGACTAGCATCATCTGAATCAGTGTTAACGGCTCCTAATTTTTACTGGGGAATTTACTTCCTTTACTATAAGGAATTCACTGATTCATCAGAGATAAACAAGAGAGCGGTATTATCCCAGGATTTACAAGATGAAGAAAGCCCTGTAGGCTGTAAAAGTTTAAAAATGAAGTAATGCTAAAAAGAGGTATTCAGACATAGAAAAGGAGTACTTGGCTGTTTGGTGAGTCTACCTGCTAGGTACATGCTTTAATCTGGTGACCAGTCCGGGCCCACTGCAATTGATGAATAAACAATAGGATGGCAATACATGTTATGCTGCTGGTCACTGTCACCATAACCAGTCCAATATGCTGTCATTCATTGCCTTCATCCACCTAATAGGAATGATGGTGGGTTACCTAGGTCTTAAAACCCATCTGTATACGTCAGAAGCCAATGGTTTTGTGCTGAGAAGAGGCTAGCATTGGCATCTCATATGTGAAATAAGATAGAATGTGCCTTTAAATGTAGCTTGTATTTTACATTATCACAAACATAATCAGGAAATTATTGTATTAGATTGAATAATGATTGCCGGTTGAGTTTGTATAAAAGGAAGTGCCTGGAAAAAAGAAATTTGCTTCCTCAGCCAGAAGTTTATCATTGGTCAGCAGAAGGACTTTCACATGATCCAGTTGAGATTCATATTTGAAGTAAGTTCAGTAAAGACTTTATTTGTGAAGTTGGAGGGAGGGCTTGATAATATCTGTAGCTATATTTTTTATTTAACAGGCTGTTACTGGAGGGGCTATGTCTGACTGATCTTGTATTGTTGGCATACCTTTAAGGACTGTGATGTCACATAAAAGGTAGTGTATATTTTTATATGTTTAAGTAACTTGAAAAATTAATTGAGAAAAGTGAAGTGGGATGAATTTTCATTTTGTTTTTTTCATTTTGTTCTGCAAATAAATCCAAATGTTGACATTTGTCTGCTTTCAGTTTACTATTTCTATCTATATATATATATATATACCTATATCTGTATCTATAACTATATCTGCACCTAATCTATATCTATATCTATAGACAGATATAGATATAGACAAAGCTATAGATACACATAGATACAGATATATGAGTGCTATGTAAGGTATTGCTACACACATTTTATCAGGTGGCGAAATGGTGGGGCGTTTTGTCACTGCTACAATTTGTTGAATTAGTAATGGTCGAAGTTCATTATATTGACCGTTACATAATTCAAGGGATTTTGCTCATTTTTTGAGTTTTTGCACCTCTGGAGTTAGTATATTTAATTTCCAAAGGTGTAGGGTGGTCAAAGCCTCCCCCCCACATAAAAAGCTGTTTTTTTTTGTTTTACTTTTTTTGTAATTGCAAATGTAACCTATTGCTTTACATTTGCTATTACTTTTTTTGCAATAATTTTAGTTGCAACTATTGGTAATCACCACTGAGTTTGTTTCATGTTTTATGTTTCAATTTAACTCACTAGCGATCATTCATTATAAAAAAAAAAAATATATATATATATATATATATATATATATATATATATATATATATATAAATATAAATATATATATATATATATATATATATATATATATATATATATATATATATATATATATATATATATATATATATATATATATATATATATATATATATATATATATATATATATATACCCATGGTTCTGGTTTGATTCTCAGATAGAGTGTCTTCTGCATGGAGACATGCGTGAATGGGCATACCTTCGTTGAAGATTGTGCATCAGGCCCGGCAAATCAACTGCCAATCATTAGTGGACCAGAGTTCTGCTGACACAAAAAAAAAATATATATAAATAAATATAAATATATATATATATAAAATTTACCTCAGTATTGCTGATGGACAGAGGTAGCTCCTAAATGTTCCCAAATCGAAAGCTCCTAAACTGCTTTATCTCATATGTGGGTCCCCTCAAAATATCTATGGTATAATCCCAGTTATTGTCATTAGGAGTAATATATAATTATCAGTCATGGGAGGGGTAAGACCAATCACTAGCCAAATAGGATAGGTTAATTCGAGCACAAAAAGAGAAGTTGCCTGGATTTAAAATGCCCCACAAGGGCAGCTAGCATAGTACTTACATATGAATCTATGAACATATATATGTGTGTGTGTGTGTGTGTGTGTGTGTGTGTGTGTGTGTGTGTGTGTGTGATTGTTTTGATCATTGTATACATTTAACAGGTGGAAGTGCAATGTTTTAAGGTTGAACATTGGGGTTTATCGAATGGATGCTTTATTGTATATATTTCATCAAAACAGGTAGCTGGGATGTGTAGTAGGTGTGTGTGTGTGTGTGTGTGTGTGTGTGTGTGTGTGTGTGTGTGTGTGTGTGTGTGTGTGATGAGTGTCTGAGCTGTCTTATATATTGGTAGTGTTATAGGATTTTTTTTTTTTTAAATTTAGATGCAGTATAGGGTTAGGGACAGAGTTAGCATTAGCATACATTAGTAAGGTGGAGCAGGCAGGTGAAATTCGATAATATGGATGTGTCCCATAGATGTATGCACTTGCATTTATATGTTTTTCAGTTCTTGGCAGTTACCACTAAAATGATTATTCATGTGAATATTTTTGGGATGCAACAAACATATCCTTAGTTAAGTCAACTCAACCAAAATAATGGGGGATGAGTCATTACTGCTTTTACATATGCATACCTTTCAAGTCTGGGAGTTGGCATCAGTATCATTAATGTTGTGGATATTTTTGAATGTGTGTTATCCTGAAAACACATGTTTACAAAGCACTCTGCTTCTGCTATGTATGTTTCTTCATCTAGACTCATTCACTTGCCAGAACATCAGCTGAAGTGGGGTGCACTATTGCATCTGTTTATAAAATTGTCTCTGCAGTAACACACAATGGTTTGACAAGAAGGGTTCCTTAAATGACTGCACTAAACACTTCATACCAAAATTCCACACAGTTAAAAATTTATAGCCCTGCACAGGAACTGATTAGTTAAAATGAACAGAGGAAATATTTTACATTAAAATATACTAAAGAACATGTAATTATCATACATAAACTAATAAATACAAATATCAAACTATTAAAAGCACAGTTGCCCACTTTGTAAACTTTCTCGACTAGGCATCAATCCATATGTTACCAGACAGGTAGCGAACTGGCTCACTGATAGAATCCACCTAGTCAAAATAGGGGAAGTCACCTCAAGCAGTAGACCCGTAACAAGCGGCGTACCCAAGGTTCGGTCTTGGGGCCTCTGCTATTTGGAATATACTTTTCTGAGGTGCAGGCCAAAACTAGTGGGCTATGGCTGACCACGTCTGCAGATGACTACAAGCTGGCTGCTGTCATCAATTCCCCTAGTGATGTGGACATCCTCCAAGAGGGTCTCAGACAAATGACTGGTGCCAGTAACATGGCCTCAAGCTGAATATCAAAAAATACATCATCATCCCCTTTGTGGAGAGCAACATTCCCACAAATTTTCACATTGATAACAATGTCCTAAGCATGCATTCAAACGTGAGGGATTTGGTCACCCAGGTTTATAGCAACCTGACTTTTGACCACGATGTTGCTTCTGTTGTACGGAAAGCCTTCTACATGGCCCACCTCATAAGTAAGGGTATCTCATCCAGGAACAAGGAGGTAATAACATCCCTGTATTCTTCCCTTATAAGGCTCATTATTGAGTACAATGCCCCTTTCAGCATGTACCTTGCAAAGCACATTCTGCAGCTGGAGAGACTGCAGAGGTTCCTCACCAGGAGAATCCAGGGCCTCAAACATTTATCATACACAGGTAGGCTAAAAGCCCTAGCCCTCTACTCAGTTTCCTACAGTCTCCTCAGAGGTGATCTCTGTCTGACATACAATGCAATCACGGACCCTGCCTTGATGGAACTGCTGCATATCCGCAAGTCAAGCTCCACTCGAGTAACTCACATGCGCAGTCTCAACCTGGTCTATGACATCAACAGGATTTGTTGGCAGGATAGATTTGTGTCCCAGAGACTCCCCATCTGTGGAATAGACTCCCTCTCCATGTCAAGCAGAGTACCTCTTTACCCCTTTTTAAGTGCAATATGGATAACTGGATGGGAAACAGAAAATACAACCCTGGGACTCCACCCATGCCCCTGCTGGACAGGGGCATCAGGTGCTGACCTGTCTAAACATGGGCTAAACTCTTGGTTAGACTTATAAGGGCCTCAGGGCCAATAGCCTAGTAATCTCCTATGATCTCCTATTATCCTATAAGTGCAATAAGGTACTTTGAGCTATGCATGGTACAGATATTACCGCTTGCCAGAGACTGAGTCCCAAGGTCAGTAGCCTAGTAATTTCCTATGATCCTATGATTACAAGTAATCAGTGGTAGGAACTAGTTATTGTTCTTTCTTGCTTTGTGACATAAACTGCTGAGAATTTGCCTCCAGCAGCATGGGTTGCTGACTGTCATATAATGGAGGCTGGTGACATTGCGCTAAAGATGACAAAAGTATGATAGGCCTGCCTAAAAATTCTATGTCAACTCTAGCTGGTTCCACAGTTCACTGACAACCTGATGTGATGTTGCAACTGTTTGTGAGGTATGTTGAGTGCTGTGATCCACCTATTATGATTTGTTTCACAATATTCATTTCAGTACTCAATTTTCCAAAATTTTATCAGAAACCCTTCAGATGTGTACTTTGTAATTAGTGTATTACCTGTGTATGTGTAGCAGCACCAGCAGCTAATACACACATAATGTGATTCTTACATAGGGACATATACTTTCCACTCCCATCATATAATACTTTGAAACAGTGCATGCTGCACTGATTCATACACAATAATGAACTAATGCTCACATGTTGTCATTACCTCTCTTTGGAGCTAAGCAGTCTTGCTAAGACACCTTTAATATTATTTCCATGTTCATACACACACATAAATACGGATGGTAATAAACTGTCTCCACATGACTGTTTTTGACAAGATTTGTTTATTAACGTGTTCCACATTTTCCATGTACATAGGGAGGGTTGGCATAATGGTTAAGGTCTAAATCTCACAGATATAAGGCACAGGATTTGATTCTAACCTCTGGTTATTGCCTAGGCTTTAACAGTCTGCAGACTGATAGCCTAGTATTTACCTATGAATCTATGGACCTATATATCTCACCTGTTATGGTTTACACATCTGTAACAATTTATGCAGCATAATATTTTTGTTCCTGTTCCACATGATATTTCTGTTTCTGAGGCATATCCTTGTGTGTTACAGTCTATAATGATTTGAATATGTTGTGCTTCTCACTCCCTGCCCTTCACAACATTTATGTTACATGGCCATATGTTATTATATGAATAGTATGTACAGGGAGAGAGGGTGGCCTAATGGCTAAGGTGCTTGCCTTACAAATACAGGGTGCAGTGTTTGAGTCTCACGAGGGATAATTGGCTAGGCTTAAAATGGCTCACAAGGGCAGTTAGCTTAGTACTAATCTATGAACCTATGAACATTTATGTTACCATATGTTTATGTTAGTTGCCATGTAGTATTATTATATGAGCAGTATGTACAGGTGCCCCTTAATTTATTCCATTTGACCACACATTTATGTATTTGCTTTTCTAACATTCTTGCATTGGTAGTTTGATACATGTATCCACAGATATCTTTTCCAACAACACATTTTCTTTCTGAATATTTACTTTATGTGACTGTTTTGTCTTTCTTAATGTGAAAGCAAACACCTGTGATGTTCTACATGTCCAGTGATGCATTCATTGCAATGCACAGCAGTGTCATCCTTCCTTGCCCACTTGTTGGTAGGCTTTTATGTATTCCTAATTTACCTGTCTGTTGTTGTGCCATGCATGAACCTCACTTTTAGATCTCATTTTTTTGTGTACACCTCTTTGTTTACATTGTGTACACACATAGGTTGAGCCCTACCTTACCTCAACATGGCCACAAACCTGTGTTGTGGGCTCGAGCTGAGTCTGTTCTTCATGTTCTTTACCTTAGCTTCTTGCATATTTGATTAGCAGTGCTGTTCAGTGAGCAAAGATGGATGATTGTGCTTGCTTCAGTGTTTATACAAGGTTAATAAATCCCCAGGGATAACTCTTATGAATTCATTCAAATTTTGGATATGGATATTTTTAAAGATTGTAGCAAAATACGTTTGGTACTAGAATTTTTGAAAAAGTCTGCTACAGCAGCAGCTATATACATTTTACAAATTGACATCCAAGACAGTTGAAGTTAAATATCATTATGAGTCAGGTTAGTAGGACTGGTTGGTAAATGGAGTTGTTGACTAGTATGACTGTGCAATGTGGGTATCCCCCAAAATGCTATTGATAGTGTTCATGAAATAAAATATGGTAAGAAGGTTTGTTGCAAACCTGTGTTTTTAGATGAAAGGATTATATATAATGTTACCTTAGTGAACAATAGATTCAAGATGAGACTAAATTCAGTGTGAATTCTTGTGGAATAAAACAGATCATTGCAAATAAATAGAAAATTTTACAAGTAAATCCACTACTGGAAGTATTAGTGGGAGATGGCCTGAAATGTTATTATGAAAGGGGACATGGTTTAAAAAGTATATTGGAATTGGATAAAAATAGTTTAAAGAGAAATATTTCACATAAACCATAGTGTACATACAGATGTGAGGGATGTAAGTAGTGAAAATATATGCAGACAGTCCATATTTTGTCCATCCAGCAACGGGGAGCACATATTATTTATTAATTTACCATTTAACCGGGAAGGCCTGACTTGGAACAAAGGCAATTTTCAGTGGAGGCCCTGAGAGAAATGCTCCAGACACATGTCTTTATAAGGTGGGAGGAAACCAAAGCATCTGGAGGAAACCCACACAAATGCAGGGAGGACATGCAGACTCCACACAGAAGGCACCCCAGCCAAGAATTGAACCAGAGAACCTCTTGCTGTGAGGCAACAATGCTACCACTGCACCACTGCGTCATGCAATGGGGTAAATAGTATATTTGTACAGTAATGGTACATATGGGGTAAATGGTAGATTTATGTGTTCTACTCCCCAAATAGTTTATGTGGAAACCTACCTTACATGTTTTTTTTTTTCAGTTAGTTGTCATCATTTATTTATTTATTTATTTATTTATTTATGTTACATTTTGGTTACTGAGGTAGATCATTGATCCCATCATGGCCAGCTTCTCGCTTAGCCCATGTTACATTCAAAATACCAGCAAGTGACATTGTAACAAATAGAGCCAACAGTCGAACACAAAGATAATACGACAAAAATGAAACATACTACCTACAAAATTTCCATCAGATTGAGCTGACATTTTATAACTGGAAAAGTGGAATCAGAGGAGTAGCAAAAAAAGAAGCATTAGCCTTAGAAATTATAGGGAGTAACACGTGTTTAAGAGTACAAAACAAGACATAAGTAGTGATAAAAACATGGAGTACAAGGAGACAGAGAGGCTGAGAAAGGTAAATGAAAGATGACAACAAGCAAGGAGAAAGAAAAGTTATGTACATATTTACAGGAAGCAGACACATAGTGGTAGCTGACAGAGTAGTGCTAAGAATGATAAGGAAACCTATGGTAGAGTGGTGTTTATTAAGTGCTATGTCCTGCATTCTGACATTTACATCTGTAGTTCTAAAACAGACATTGTTTGAAATGGGGACTGAACTTATGAAGTTATCATGCCCAGTGAGATTCTGTAGAAGAGTTTGCCATAGTTTTAGAACATATACTTTGAGACTAGAGTTTGAGTTTTGTAGTTTAGTAGATGAGGTTCAGAGTGTAAAGCCTACTGTACTCTGACTTCTGAGGTTGGAGGTTTGGGTGTTAGTGATAAGTTTCACTACAAGTGGAGAAGGTGCATCTTAGTGATGTAATTCAGAGAGTTGGGAGCCCAGAAGTAGGTTGGATGTGGCTTGTACATGGAGCTAGAATCCTTGGATAAAGTAAGACAATGTTGTTCAAGGTGAGAGAAACTGTTGATGAAGTGGTCTATTTTATTAGATATGGTATTGGTGTATTTTTTTTAGAGGAGCTGGCAAACAAGAACATGACATACTCAAATTATACCAGCAGGAAACCTTCCCCAGTGGCTGCCCTTCCTAGTGATGAGAAGAAATGAGGTATTTTGCCTGCCCAGAAAAGGAGGTAGTTGATTTTAGATCTATGTTTTTATATATGCTGCTGAATGTTAAGAGGTTGTTTGAGCCATATGCCTATGTAGCTGAATGATGTGCTGGTGTCAGTAAGGTTTTTGTACTAGTCAAACACACCAAGGGAGCTGGGAACACTGGGAAGTCTTTTCTTAGTATCAAGGAGCAAAGCTTTGTTTTTGGAGGGGATTAAGAAGAAGGCTATTGGATGTGAGTCAGTTGTTTTATTGCATAAAGCCACTTTATAGTTGGCTTTGGATTACCTGTGGCGCTGATTTGGATCTGTAGATAACCATATCGTCTGCACATGAGAGGTACTGTAACTAGTACAGGTCAAGTGGTAGTTTATTTATACACATGAAAATGGTTATTGCGGAAATTATTGATGCCTCTGCTATACCTGAATGAGTCTAGGCATGTGTGACAGAGAAGAGCCGATATGGACAGTAAAGGATCTGATAGTCAGGTTTGAACCACTCTGTGGCCTCATTGCTGATGCCAATATTTAGAAAGGAGGCTAGTAATATTGTCAAAGGCTTGGATGAGGTCAATGAAAATGAGTCATTAAGATTTTCTTTATCCATGTTGGTGAAAATATTATTGGTTAAGTGTCTAGAATGTAGTCAATGTACGTTTGTTGGAAAACAAATGATATTTAAGTTGGTTACAAATTAGTTTTTCAAATATTTTGCCAAGTGTAGGGAGTATGGAGATGTGGCAAGAGTGATGAATGGAGGAGGGCTTTAGATCTTTAGGAACATGTCTAATGAAGGTTGACTTCTAGGCTGTGGGCATTGTGTTTGTTATGAGACAAACATTAAAGATATGTGATGAAGTGGTGTTTTTACAAATATATGTTGATTATTAATAGATAAGATTCTGTAAATTTTTTTTAAATCATCATCATCATTTTTAAATCATTTTATACTTATGTTGGCCCAGGAATAACTGGCTATCAAGGATATTTTATACTGACGTATACTAGAAAAGTTCCAGCCCTCATATATTGAGAAATGTCCATGCTGTGTTGAATGCATGTCCCTGACATCTAGAAAACAGTGAGATCATTCATTCATTTATATATTTTCTAATCTGCTGTTCTGGAGAAGGTTACTCCTGCAACAGGTTGAGTAAGGCAGACCAAAGGTATCAATCACCAGTAATATCCTCTATCTCACTTTGTGAGATTTCCATACATTCCTTGGTAATCTGATAGATTTAATTTTAAGGGGCAGTTCTAGAGTAGTATGATTTCAAACAATTAGTCTTGTTCTAGAACCAGCATTCTGTGTAGAGGTAAGACCAGTTTTACCTGATGGGCATGTTTCATATTTCTGCACCAGCTCTTGCTGTATATTCCCAACACCAAGGTAATATTCCATCTTCCCAAAGTCAGATTTTGCTTCCAGGGCCTATGCCATTCTGCCATCTTGCCCCATAACTGACATTGCAAGTGACCCCTAGAATCTGCCTTGCAAGTGGTGAGCATGCATACTGGCTGCTTAAAGCTTTTTCTGTGTTGAACCTAGCTGGTGAACACCAGAAAAGGTTTGAAATTCAGATGTGGATCTTGCATTCACTGTTTTGAGAGATTCTGTAAAATTTTTTTAAATCATCATCATCATTTTTAAATCATTTGTCATTGCCATTGTCTTATACTTATGTTCCCTGTGTGTGTGTTCCAAAAGATGAAATTCTAGACCACATAGTTCTAAGGATACTTGGGCACACAAACTATGTGTAAAACAGTAAAGTCATGGCCCAGGAATCTTCATTGTGAAAACATGATAAGGTATAACTGGCTATCAAGGATATTTTATACTGACTCAGCCTATTAACCTTGACCCAAATATTGGTTATCTGTAGGCTGACTGAGTTTTTCTTTATTACTACACAATTCTGCATTCACTCATTATGACTTCATCAAAATGATTTTCTGTCTTTGGCTAAGGGTATACTAGAAAAGTTCCAGCCCTCATATATTTATTTCACAAATATTAATATGCAAAAGGCGCCAATAGTTAATGTGTTCCCAGTATTATTTTATAAGAAATCTATGGTACTGATTCTACAAAAACATTTCTCTCAGACATAAGTCTAAATGCTATTTATTCTCTATGCAATGGACTGGTGCAACACTTTAACACTAAAAGCATTATACTAAACTTGAACTCTGACTTACTTCTGTTGCAGTTAGACTTTTTGCCACACGACTTTATACATGAATATGGTCACCAAATAATGGTTGACTAATATCAATAAAGATGGCAATTTCATATTATGGCCTTTTCTTTTTGTGACCTCAGTACACAAGATATGGTGATTTAAAATATTTTACACAGGCCTGTAAATTTACATTTATCCACTGGGATGAACTAATTACCAATCCACAGAACTATAATTTAACTGCTTGAACCTTTGATTTAACTTTCTGTATTGTAAACAACTCTGTGGTTTTGAGAATTAGTTGGCCTTATTTCTTTTGTAATCCTCCTGATAAAAAAATGTTGTTATATTTTACAGAACTTCCAGGAACAAGTCAGCGTGAACATAGTGGGTTACTGAGAAGCTTAAATGTGTGCAGATGGTGACAATTACAATAAATTTAAGTACCATTTCCTAGTCATGAAGCTGTTTTGAAATTGTTACAATCTATTCCTAGAATGTGAGAGGAATATCTGTTACAACCAATATTAAAAATTCAGTGCCCATATTCATTTACAATCATCTGGAAACTGAATTTTGAACACAATTCCATTATGTTTGTGTTCCCTTCTTTAAATACCTGAATCTCTGATCTTAGCAGATCATGTTTCATCTGGTGTTTAATCTTCTTTCCTTTCATATGCTTTACCTTCTTTTAATTTACTCATAATGAACAACTTTAATGATATTTATTTTATTCAGAAAAAGAATGCTGAAAATAACAAGCATGAATTCTGTTTGTAGTTTTACCATTTTTTATGTTTTAGTTTTGCCAGGAAATATTGAGCTCAATATAGGTGGATTTACTTTTAAAAATAATAAGACCTCCTGCAGATCTACAAATCCAATAAAACCACTGGCAAACTTCTCTATAATCCCTCTGTGGTCACTGCTTGGAATAAACTGCACCCACCTTTAAGATTAACCCCACCACAATCTGTATCAAAAAAACATTAAAGCACTATCAAACTCTTGCACTTGCTCCTGCACTGACCCTACTTAATGCACCTCCCTCCCTATTTTAATCATAGTTTTACATCTGTAGATGTGCCTTACATCTGTTAGACTTATTTCTGTGATCATGTTTCATGAACATGTCTTATTTATGTTGCAGATGAGGTTCAAGTCCCTAGGTTGGAAGATTCTAATGCTATTTGTTTGCAAATGTGCAACAAGTTCATAAGGATGTATCCAAGGAGAGTTTGAAAGTCAGGCATAGATCTCTTAGTATTGTGCTCAATGCTTTGGCCAGGTCAAGGTAGGCAATATTTACAATTTCATCCCCATCCATTGAATTTGACGGCTTTCTCAAAGAAGTTCACCAGGCTGAGTAGACATGACCTGCCCTTGACAAAACAAAAAAGGGTTAAATCAAATGTCTGAAAGTTTCCTATGTCATTATTTAACATTCATTCATTTTTCTTTCCATGGTTTTACATATGAGACTAGTCAGGCTTATGGATTGGTAGTTTCCTGGATCCATGGATGGCCTGCCCTTGTGCAGATGGATAACAGTTGCAGTCCTTCAGTTTCTTGGCATGCAGCCTGAATGGAGGCTACAATTAAATAGTGATACTAGTAGGCCTGATAGGTCAAGTTATATGCTATTAAGGAGGTGATCTGGGATAGTACCTGTCCCACGCAGACATTGTTTTTGGCCTTGGAATGCACTTTTAGGTTGGGGGTATTTTTTGAGCGTTGTCAAGGGGAGAAAGTGGGGGAAAATTGGAGCTGAATTTATTGGGCAGTCTTCTTCTTCTTCTTTTGGCTTTTCCCGGTTAGGGATCGCCACAGCGGATCATCTGTCCGCTCATGATTGGCAGTGGAGTTTTACGGTGTCGATTTGCCAGCCCGGCGCCCAACCTTCCACAGAAGGCACATACATGCACACACTCACACCCAGGGCCAATTTAGAGTGTCCAATCCACCTACAGCATGTCTTTGGGATGTGGGAGGAAACTGGAGCACCCGGAGGAAACCCACACGACTACAGGGAGACATGCAGACTCTGCACAGAAGGCACTCCAGCCGAGGATCGAACTGGAGAACCTCTTGCTGTGAGGCAGCAATGCTAACTGCTGCACCACCGCGGCCGCCCAGCTGAATTTATTGGGCAGTAAATTTTCTATATCCTATGGCTTAGTATAGGTAGCTCCATTTATATTAGTTTGGCACATTACTGTGTATTGCCTTTGAGATTTTGGACATAGCTAAAGAATGCCTCTTGGTTGTCCTTAGCCTAAGATGCTACCTTTACCTCAGATTTGGCTTTGGTTGATTAATTAGTATCATGAGTTGTTTATTTAGTTTGATGAGGGAGTTTTTACCTTTTTGAGCATTGCATTTTCAGATTTTGGTCAAAATTTTTTTTTCTTTTGTTATACAACCTATTGATGTTGGGATCCTACCAGGTGGTTTGTGTTTTGAGTTTGCCCTGTGCTTATTTTGGGTAGGTACTACTGCTTTTATACAGCTGTGCACATGATCATAAAGTTTTTTTTGTGAATGACTCCATGAAGAAAGTAATGTTCCCTGGGTTTGGGAGGGGGGTATTGAAATTTTACCAGGGTATCACTTAAAAGTAGGAAGTTTGCTTGGGAACAATTCCTAAAAGTTCCAGGTTACTTAGGGATGATAGTGAATGATAATCTTAAATTTGACCTGCATATACAAAGTCACATGAGGAAAACACATCAAAAAACTTGGGATGCTTTATAGTGCCAAATGCTTTCTCACCAAATTCAGCTAAAACTTCCTTTGCCACTACTTATCTCCTCCCTATACTTCTGTATGGCTCTTCGATCCTTACTAACTTCCAGGTATCACAAAATCAAAACCAGAGCAATGCTGTAGCAAAGTTGTTAAATTTGCAGTTGCAGCAAGTACGCCTTTCAGAACCCACCACTATATAGGACTAAAAAGCCTAAACTGGTTAGAACTAGCCCATCAACTAACATATACACAGCTTCTTACCACCCATAAAATTATCCAGCACCCATCTTCTTGTCCAGCACTAAATAACATTCTACACAACTATGTTCCCAGTCAGTCATCATCATCCAATGACCAGAAACCCCTCTTTGTACACAAACCTATCAAATCTGCTGTACTTGTAGCCTGTTTCAAATGCCCTTAACTCATTACCTATATCCATGAGGTCTGTACTCTACCTCCCATCCCTCAAAACCACTCTGAAAGACTTCCTAGCCACAAACGGGGTCTGTTCTTGCTCATCACCAGGATAAACTATATCCCTAAATGTGAACAAATAACTATTCATACCTTACACCCCCTTAATCTCCCTTCTCCATGCACTTCCTTGTTTTTATCATTTTTTTCCCTGGCTTTCTCTCTAAATATACCATAAGCGTGCTTTTCTCTCTCTTCATATTTAATTTCCTGTTTATATTATACTAACTTACCTTTAATTTCTCTATAAACTGGCTAAAATGTCTCTCTATATTAAATTATTGTCATATAGCTTGTATCTATTAACTACTGTTTTCATTTTAAGTTTAATTTTATATAATTATTTAAACTGTTGTTGGTTTTCTTATTATTTTTTAAAGATTGCAAAATTATTGTTCTGAAAATGTTTTGTAATTACTTGGACATTTTCTCCCTGTGCCGCCACTGAAAATGAGCTCCTACCCAGTCGGACTTTCCTGGTAATCAACTGTAAATAAATACCTAAATAAAAATAAATAAATAGTGTCCCAGGTTTTATTTTTATTTTGAATTGGATGGCTTTATAGTCTGCCTGACCAGTGAGGATTCTACACTTTGGTGTGGGGTCCCATGTTGTTGAGAACTAAGTCAAGGATATCAGTTCCCCTAGTGGTCCAGGGCATTCCTGTTGACAATGTCAAGGAATCTCTGTGTCTGCAAGACTGAGGTTGTATATGACTCATAGTTCATAGTGAGGTAGTTGAAGTCACCCAAGAATACGGTGTTGGGTTGAATGGATAATAACTCAAGTTCATTTAAGCAAGTGGCATGGGTTTCCTGGGTCATACAGAGTAACCTATAGCCCACAAAGGAGTGGTATGGAGCTTTGTTTATGGTGAGTTGTACATGAAGGAGGTCAAGTATGTCATACTCCTTAGCAACCATGAACAGTAGCTGGTCTAAATGTGTAGAAGACATTATAGCCCTTAATTGCCAGGGTCCTCTCTGTGTCTTTAAACAATGTCTCAGTAAACACACAGATGTCTATATTATTGAGAGTGAAGAGAGTTTGAAGGGAGTGAGTGTTTTTTTTTTCAGACTACTCACATTGTTCTGGGTTGATTTAGCTATGTTAGATCATTTATCAAGTTGTCAAAGCCTAAAAAGGCACTATGGGGATGGACAAAGGTTTTAGTCCTTAATATCAGTCAAGGAAAGCCTAGATAGGACAGGTACTGACCATCTCTGACAAAGCATTGAAGTTTAGAAACCAAATCATCCTAGCCTGACAAATATTGTGCCCCTTTCAAATGACACCAAAACTTAGCATCTTAAAATCAATTATTTTTTATGTTATTTTGGCATCATCCTTGGAAAAGGTAGAATGATGGTCAGTGCTGAGGTCATACTGGCCTGGGACCCATAGTCCAAGAGCTCCATCATGTCTCTCTTCATATATTCCAGGGATTTATGTCTTATGTCATTTACTCCCACATGGATTATGACTGATTTGTACTGGTACTTGTGGTTCCATGAGCTGAGTGCATGCATGACCTTGTTGATCCTGGTCCCTGATAGGCAACTGACCATAACCTTTACCTTGACCAGCTTGGTGAGTATGACAATAGTATACCTCACAATGGAGTCTCCTATGATTAGCCATATCAGTTTAGATGTAGAGAGACACTGTGAGTAAAAGTTGAATGTTGGGCATTTTTTTCTGGCTATACTGCTCAGACAAGCTCCACGTGGGTTTGCAGAGTGGTCCTAGCAGCAAGGAACTCGAAAAAGTGACTACCTTCTGGATTTAAGTATCTTTGCTTTTTTTTCACTGGAAATAGCTTCTGTTGCTTACTTTGAACTAGCCTGAACTGTTTTTTTACTGATTACTGCATTTATTTTAAAATCTGCACTTAAAGTTACATTTAGTCGAATTTGATTGAAAGTTTGCTTGTTTGTTTGTTTAATTTGGCTGCCCACTAAAGTGTGCTAGCCTGTTTAACTAATTTATCACTGTCTCTGCATTTTCTGTGTGTTTTCTAAAAATAATCTTTGTTTTCCGCCTTCCTCGACTAGTTTAGACCAGTATACAGGCACTGATGTATTCTGGGCTGTGGTTGTCCATTACCTTACTTGGATAGAAGGAAGTTTCTTTGCTCACCAGTGGGAGTGGGGAGCCTTGAGCAGCCTACCTGTCCTTGGGGAAAGTGACCTCAGCACGTAATTGGTTGTTTGGGACCATTCCTAGCTCTTTTGTAGTTCACTGCTTAAAATCCGCATTTGGGTCATGCACATACTGGTTAAACTTGGTTAAACAAGGCTAAAGTTTGCTCTTCAATTTTTCCTTTAGAACTGTTCTACTTGCAATCTAAACAGCCTATACTCTATCTGAAAAGCTCAGCACTTGCTCCTAAAGCATTTTTTACACAGGTAAAGCACTCTTAAACAAAAGAAAGTACTTCATTCACCTAAATTCTGTTGAGTACCCATTTTGCTATAGGTCCTTTCTGACTCAGTTACACAGCAATCTTTTTCACTATTTCTAGCATGTCGAAGGGTCAGTTGCTGGCATCCTCTCCTGTTCAGCTGGTGAATCTATCTTGAGGCAATGTTACAATTGCCTCATGTACCCTCTCCTCCTCCCAACAAATACAAATATATGCGAGAGATGCAACTATATAGCCAAACTGGAGGGTGAGCTCTTTCAATTCAGTACTGGCAAGACCAGTCAGGAGGAGAAGGTAACCACGCACACCACAAACCCAGTCTCACATAGAACTATCACAACTGCAAACCAAACACATAAGCACACAAAAACATACTCAGAGGTGCTGATTAAAAATCTACCAAAACAACAGAGGCCTCCAAAGCAGACACCCAAGCAACCACCACCTCAAGAAATAGCACATGCAACACATAGTTCACAAAGTCAGTGTGCTAAACAGTCACAGCCCTTAAGGCCAAACAACATGCCAGACACACTTGTAATAGGTGACTCCATAGTCAGACACACTGATGTCCTGCTCACCAGACTGAACAAGGAAAAGGTCACAGTAATCTGCCTGTCGGGAGCTAGAACTCAGGTCACTCCACAGCAAGTACAAATATGACTTAGTCATTGTACATGCCGTGTGACCTGGACTACATGAATAAAGACATAGAGGAGTTCTCTGATTATGTAGCCCAGGCCGGTATGACCCTGACGCTGAGCAACATCTTACCCTCACCAAGAATGATGCCACAGTACAAAGACAAAATGATCAGTTTTAACAATTGGCTTAATTACTGGTGTCATTCTAAGGGGATCCAATGTCTGTCTGCTTGGGATGACATACTTGACAAGCCACGCTGCTTCGCAAGGGATGGCTTGCACCTGTCACCTCTGGGCTTCCGGATATTGGCCAAGGCTCTTGCCACCCCCATAGTGCCTTTTTTAGGCAAGGCTCAAATGACAAACCTACCTCCGTAGAAAACACAAGTGGAAAAAAACTAAGGGTAATGCTGCTCAATGCCAGAAGTCTAAACCTCAAGATGCACCAAGCCCTCTTCAGTATGGAGAACATCGATGTCTGTACAGTGACTGAAACCTGGTTCAAGGCTCCTGAGAGCACCCCAGCACTATCAGTTTTACCTCATATCATGCTTTCCGGGCCCAAAACTTGGAGGAGAATCCATTTTCATCAAAGATACCCACACCTCCAGGTTAGTGGCAATGCAGGAGACTATCCAGGTGCAACTAACCATAGGCAAAACTGACTTACAGTTTGAAGCATGCTACAGACCACCTTCTCAAACTCAGGAACCCCACACAGCCTTCCTGAAGACACTGGAGAGTATGAATGTCTCTCCAAATACCATCATTTTGGGAGACTTCAACTACCCAAACATAGACTGGGAACATTACTCAAGCCCCAACACCCTAGCCCAAAGGTTCCTAGAATTCATAAACTCAAATGCAATGGAACAACTAGTCACCATTCCCACAAGAGGGGACAATAGACTAGACCTGATCATCACAAACATGGGGACAAAATAGTATATCCCTCTTTGGTAAGATCAGACCATAAATTAATCTCACTGAAAGACCACAGTAAAGAACTTTTCAAAAGCCAACTTCATACTTCTTAAGACTGAAGTGGTATCCTTCAAGGCCCCTGGGCCAGTGTAAACCACAACCCACACTGCTGAATCCTTTGCAAATGCCTTCTATGGGCACCTTCAAGAATGCATGGATCATGCAATCTCAAATAAAACCAAGACCCATTTCCCCAAAGGCAGGCACCCAGTCTGGTGGACCCCAGCCATAAACAAACTTTACAACAGGAGGAGGAAGCTACTACATGACAGCCTAAAAAGGGAAGGCATCTCTGATCAGTACTAGCAAAAAACTACGATCACTCATAAAATCATCCAAGGCCAACTTTGAGAGAAAAATCACAAAAGACATTAACAAGGCCTTCTTTAGCTATGTTAGAAACCTGGGTGGAAACTCCCAGATATGCTCAGAGTTAGTCCAAAATGACACAAAATACTGACCCACTGACATTGCCAACATTCTGGCAGACAGGTTCAGTGCAAATTCCCCCCCCCCCAAAAAGGAGAAATAACTATCCCAGCAGAGTGTAGCCTCCCTAACATCTCAGATGCCCAGGTGCTAAAGCTAAAAACACAGCATCAATGGGACGGATGGTGTCCCGGCTGTGTGCTACATGAACTCAAGAGGAACTAAACCCACACATAAGGCTGCTGTTTAATCTTAGCCTTACTACAGGATAGTGGTCCCACAAATTACTGCCCCATAAGCAGCCTGGTCTGCAAAGCTATGGAGAGGATCATTATGGAACTCATAAACAAAGACATTGGGGACCTACGGACATTGGATCCTACAATTTGGCTTTGTCAAGGCAGATCCTGCCTTGAAACAGTCACTAAGGCCATTGATGACACAGCCTACCTTGACCTTGCAAAAGCCTTTGACACAATATCCCACTCGCATCATAGACAAACTAATGTAAACCCATATGTCACAAGATGGGTTGCAAACTGGCTCAAGGACAGAACCCACAGGGTCAGAGTTGCTGGAGCTATGTCAGACTCTAAGCCAGTCCTCAGTCCTGGGACCCGTACAGGCAAACATAGGAGGATTGTGGCTGACACTGCAAACTGAATGCCAAAAATGTATAGTCATACCCTTTGGGAAAAAAAATTACCATATAGGTGGTAATCCATTAAGTAAGGAAGAGGTAATCAGGGACCTAGGGACCCAGGTTGACAGTAACCTCTCATTTGACACTCACATTGCCAAAGTGATTAGTAAGACCTTCTATATTGCCCACCTTATCATGAAGGGTTTCACATCTAGATCAAGAGAGGTCATCGTGCCCCTGTACTCTTCTCTTATCAGGCCAATGATTGAGTACAATGCCCCATTTGGGATGTATCTCACCTGACACCTGCAGCAGTTGGAAAGACCCCAAAAGTTCCTCACCAAGAGGATAAAGGGTCTTAAACATATAAAAATTCCAGCTCTATTCAGTGATCTGTGCCTGACATACAAGGCCATGTCCAATCCGGAATTAATGGACATACTCCACCTCAAAAAATCCAAATCCATCAGAGCCACGAGAACAAGAGACTTAAACCTCAACACAGAAATAAATAGGACGTGCTAGAGGGACAGATTCATAACCCAGAGACTCCCTACACTCTGGAACAGAATCCCAGTCCATGTTAGGCAGAGCCCTCACTGACTCTATTCAAGAGAAATCTCAGTGGATGGGAGATCTCATCTTTGTGTCACTACTAGACAGAGGCACAGTAAACTAAACCCTAAAAGGGCGTAGTATTCTCATCCTAAGGGGTGGTGAAAGCCACACACACTCTGGCTAGGCTTATAAATGCCCTAGGGCAGATAGCCTAGTACGAACCTATGAACCTATGAACCTAAGGGTGTTGCTTCAGTAGTGTATTTCTGAAGCTGCTGAACATACTGTAATTACTCCTTCTAAGAGGCCTTTGAGGTTTTCCTTTTGATAGATTACTCTTAAGAGCCTCAGTATATCTGGGTCTATGCATTGTCCTGTAGTATGTGTGTGTATGTCAGGTATTGTGTAGTGCTGTATGTTTCTGACAACATGTTTGTTTTTTATATTTGTTGTATATGAGAGCCCTGCCTCCAAAAACACTACATAAATATGTCTGTCACATACTGTATCAGATTGTTTGGGAATTAGGTGGTTTCAGAAACCATGACATGATTTCTGCCTTTTCTCGTCATGAGAATTTCTACTGAGGAGGCTACAGAGACAGTAGGAAAGGGCACATCCATTATTTCAAGTATAAATAGAGTGGGTTCAAAGGGCGTGGTACCAAGGGAGTCAATGCTCCTCTTTGTGTAACCTCTGTGAGGGAGAACCGATTTGCTATGGTACTACTTGAGTAAGGCATTCAGTCTTAGTCTAATCTCACACAGCAATGCCCTGCTTCAGGTAACATGGTGCAGTCTGCACTAATTGAGTGGGGTGATAGGAAACAAGAGGGTAACTCAGGCTTTAAGAGTCCAAGGGGAGGGCCTTCTCAGTTTGATCTTTCTTTGCACAGTAAAATAAATAGATGAGATGAGACTGGGAAGAGCTTCTAAAGCTAAATTTACAGTAGGGGAGAGCAGATCAAAAGTCATCAAGTTTAAGCTGACCAAGCAATGCAGAAAGCAATTTTAGTTTGCTATCTATGTTAGTCAACATAAGTGCAGACACAAGGAAAGAAATTAAATTACTTCCCTTGCTTCTTGTCTGAGTTGAAAACTCTAGCAGAGATACAAACACTCAGTGCATGTAAATATAGTCCATGTCTTAATAGAAACAAGGCCAAGCTAAACACTGTATATTAAATATTAGTCAATAAAGCAAAGAAACCAATGAAAAACAAATGAAATCTGAAGCCCAATTGTTTAAATGTTTCCCTAGAACAGTAGTACTTTAACAAGGTCTTACCTAGATCACTTAAATCAATAAGCCCCAAAACACCAGGCCAACAGCTTTTTCCAAACACAAAATAAAAAATATAGATCTACACAAAGCAGAAACTAAAATGCATAAATAGAAACAGGCAATGCAGAAAGTAGCTCTAAATGTCTTTGTCAGTCAACTTAAGAGCAGACACAAAGAAAAAAAAAATAAATTACTTCCGTGGCTTCTTTTCTTATTTTAAAATCCCCACATTGAGTCAAATGCTTAGTGCATTCAAATGGGTCTTAAGGGACAGACCACAATTCTTATAAGTGTGGAATGCAGCCAGGTGGACCAATAGTGAAGGTGTTTTTTGAAGTGGGTACCTCATAGACCTCAGAAGACAGGATGGAACCTGAAACAGGTGTTAGTAAATTCATAAGTGTTTACTAAGCTAACGACCACAAGAAAATTTTTAAGCCTAGCGATGCATCCCAAATATTTGAGAAGTTCTGATTCCCTAAGTGTAAGCAGGGACTTGGGAGATGAAACATTTACAAGCAGGGGCTTGGGAGATGAACCAGTTACAGGTTGTCTGTGTCCATTAGAGACATAGGTGCCAAACCAGGGATGAATTTCCTGTTCCTCATCCAGTTGTTCAAGTTGCTCTTGAATTGGGTTAGGGAGGAACTCTGCTTCACATATTAATGAAAACATTAATAATGCAAGTAACTCAATTTATGATCTGGAAGGTAAGTGCCTATTAGTATATAGATTGGAAATAAGGCCTGGTGCCCAGAGGACAAAATAAAGGAAATAGTAATGCTTATAGCAGATTGATGCTTCCTTTACATAACAGTGGATATAAGCAGGTACAGAGTTATTTGACAGATAAGCAATCATAGGAAAGGACAAGTAGGCACTCCCCTTTAGACACTATGCCTGGCTAAAGTAACATGGTAAAATTGGAATAAGCATCACTAAGCTCTGCAATAAGCTGATATGTTAAGAGTGTAAAAACATCCAAGAAATTCTGTAATCTCTCTTTTTTTTATTGGCTAATACTAATTAAGCTTTGTGTCTATTTTGGTGTAAATGCACTCTGGTCTAATTACAAAGGAGTCTGATGTTTTTATGGGAGCTGTGGCAGGTACCTAGCCAGCTGACTGACAGATAACTGCAAAAACAAGAGCTGCAGGTGAAGCCAGGCAGATCAAAAGGATATGTAGTCAAAGGAGACAGTGCCAGAGATAGCCAAATAGGGGAGGGGTCACATCATAAGGAATAAAGCAAGATGAATAGGTAAAAACGGTTTTATTTCCAGTAGATCAGGTGGCATGACCATCTTCAATCTCCCCTCTTGATGCAAAATAGGGTAGACAAGAGGACTTGCAAATGCTGATAAAGCATCCTGGCCCCAAGTGGAGAAGCCTGTAAGACAGATCCCTCTTAAGATACAGAGGACATGATATGATATGCACACAAGTTTGAGATCAAAAGATAACAAAGTAAATGATCAATATTATGGTATGGGCTAGTGGGTACATTTCAGTATAAAGATTGATAATAATGCTTGTTGCAAAGTGCCAGATAAAGGAAACAGAGAAGCAATGACTGCACAGTTGAGAGGTGCCTCTTCATCATATCGCTGGACATAAGCACTTAAGTAAATGAATGTCACTCAAAGAAGATGATGGAAAAATACATTAGATGGGCAATTCCCAAATGATAAGCAAGCAGAGAAGGAAAGGATGGTTGGGAGCTTTGCTTTATGCAGATTGTCTAACTTAAAAAACACAGTGAAATTGGGATAAGTGTGTATAAATTGTTCAGAAAGCCAATATGGTAAAACTGTAACAGGTCTCAACAAATTATGTGCACTTACTATTGTTGAATATTAATTTGGTTTAATTATCTTTTAGCTATAAATGACCTCTGGTCAAACTCCAAATTAGTCTGGTGCTTCTATAAAAGGTCATGATGTGACACAAGTGATTAAAAGATTTAATATTTCCTTGGCATCATCTATGAGAAAAGGTTTGGGCTGTTAAGCAGACAAAATAGAAAAGCTCATCGCTGCACTGTTTGTAAAGGTATGTTTTAGAAAATCCTAATAAAATACTGTGCATTGGTAGGAATGTAATGTCACTTTTAGGACAGCATAGCTTGATTGCTGATGATAGGAAAACATGCTGTAATTATGCATACATTGTTTGCCTTTGGCCCTACACAAATTGGAAGGAAAGAGAAGGACAGGATTCAGCAGAAGAGGCAGATCTGATAAAATAATATTGGGCAAAGACAATCCAGTTCAGAGTGTAGTGTCCATTTGGGTTGGGAGGGTGGCCTAATGGTTAAGGTGTTTGCCTTACAAACAGAAGGTGCAGGGTTTGAGTCTCGATAATTGGGCAGTTAGTCTAGTATGAATCTATGAATCTATTTGTTTATGGTCCACACAATAGTATGTTATGAAGACTCATACAAATACATTTGTTTAGAATCACCCCATGAGGGTCCACTATGTAAACTCTGTAGGTAATTTTATTTTATGAAGGTACGTTAACACTTAGCAAATGTGAGGTTAACAACTATTTTTTTTTTAATTTTTAGGGAATGACAGGGACAGGGACTGTTGTTAATATTGTGATCCACCAGCTACACTTTTTGCATCCAATAAAGTCTTTATGTATATATTGTGTGTCTGCAGATTTATACATTATTTATATAAATGTGGGTGATGCACCAACCACTTATAAATTTAGTAATATAATCAATAATGTTGTGTCTGTGTGTTTGGTGTATAAGATATGACATGGGGATGTTCCATGTAACCACCTAAATGCCTCTTTCAAAGGGATGTATTTAGGATAGGATCATCTAAATTAGTATTCCATAGATATAAAGTCTTTGGCGAGAACCAATATTTACGGAGGGGACTTTTTTTTTAACAGCCCATTATCCACACCATATCATGATCTTAGTTTAACATTTTGTCTCTCCTTTCTTGCGGTGGTATGAAAAACTCAAACCAAAACACCAAAAAATCCAATAGAAGAGTGGAGAACAGAAAATGTTGCCTCAAGACACAAAGTTAAGTGCTCTTCTGACTTACACAACAGTGTCCACAGCAAACAAGCATGGGCCCCACTCTGCAAATCTGAAATCAAATCAGATTTGCAGAGTGGGGCCCATGCTTGTTTGCTGTGGACACTGTTGTGCAAGTCAGAAGAGCACTTAACTTTGTGTCTTGAGGCAACATTTTCTGTTCTCCACTCTTCTATTGGATTTTTTGGCGTTTGGTTTCTCCTTCCTTCTTTATTTCACCGACCTGCTGTTTTCATTCCATATATGCTGGCGGTTTATATTTTCTTTGCATTTCTTTATTTTCATGGTCTTTAGTCCAGTTTGAAGCCACACTATATAACCACCCTCTTCTCTTGTTTGTAATGTGTGTGATATCTTTTGTGACAGTTATTTCATGCTACTAGAAAACAAATGGCATTTGATAAACTTCAGTGAGACAATTACAGTAACAGAGGCACATGTGTGAAAATGGCAAAAGGCCAGAAAATGTAAAATGCAATCAAAGGCAGAACAGTTCTCAGTCATGTACTGATGTGATTAACAGTAATGTATGGCCTCTTCAGACTTTAGAATTGCACTTCATGACCTGGAGAAATAGACCACGTATACAAGAGAGTATGTTTTATTTAATTCATATTAGGAGCAAGCTTTTGCTTGTTATGTGATTTTTTTTCTTACTTATGTTTTGACATGATAATCTTTGTTATTCTGATGTAGTGCGAAGAAAATAGAATTAATAGGTAAAAATGAGAAAACAATTAGTACAGTTAGATATTTCAAGGGTAATGCAATAACTGTAATTACTGTCAAGTATTAAAAAATAACAGTCCTTCATATTTGTATTTAAGATTTTCTAACAGTTGTAATTGTAATACATTCTGTTTACCTTCTTTTTTTAAACATCTTTATTGAATTATCACTTGTGACATAGGCACATTTACATTGATATAAAAGTAGTCAAGTTGTATTAACAAGTTAAAACTAACAAACATTATGCTTCACATATATTGCTATATATTATATAACCTAAGCAATATTATGTAAATTACTTTAAGTATTTTACATTCTCCACACTGAAAATATTGGTACCACTGTCAGACTTTAAGCTATATGCATTTACAGATTCTTTTGCAATATTTCATTCTCAAAGGACCTGCAGGTGTGCAAATTGTAAAGAAATGCAAAGGCAACAGGAATGATAGAAGCTATATTCTATAAAATGCATTTTGATTAGCTGGTGCTCAAGAACTAGGTCAAAGAACATTCTAATGTAGTGGAAATGCTAAGGAAGATGTAAGCTTAGATGCACTGCAGTCCTCTATCTATGGTCTGTATTTATATTCTATCCTACCCATGCCATGGCTGAGTAATAAGTTATATACAAAGAGAGTCACATTCTCCCACTTTAACTGTTGTGAGTTCTTGCCTTCAGCATCCATCGCAGCCCCTTGGCTAAGTATGACAAAATTAGATACTAGCTAAGCACAGTAACCAGGGTCCTTGGAAGGTAAAACAGCAGAAATTGCTAGCCACTGTGGAAATATTGCCAGCAAGGCTCCCATTTTGTAAATCAGGCAATATATCAGAAAGTCGGGACTGTAAGCTTCAAACCATAGTCCTGGGTTTGATTTCCTCTTACTCCCACTTGTATTCTGTACTACTTTGAGCAAGTTATTTAACCAGCTCAACTCTGTGGAGTCACTCCTGAAAAACAATATTATGTCCATGGGCTTCCCTGGTTAAGAAACACATAAGACGTTTATGAACTATAGCATTTTTGAAATATGCCATCTTCTGACCTCTGTGCATTTTTTAATTTGTTGTTATTTTTGCTGCCTTAGACTTATTGCAGTTACTTGGCTACTGTCGGACTGCACTTTTATGTTGCACTTTCTCTTTGAGGTGGGCCATGGCAGAGAGAAGTCCAGGTCGGTCAATTTCCTGTTTTATCAATAAAGCAACAGGCTTAGATGTCAGTCTTAGGTACCCGAGACAGAGAAGGAGAACAGTAACACCAAAGGATAAAATATTTATATTACTGTAGGACAATTGCATTTATCATAGTACAGGGGTCCTTTGGGCATTAAAGAAAATGTGTTTATCCTATATTGTGTGATCAAATTATTTGCATAATAGTACTGGATGTAGTATATTTAGCTTGTGTATATTTCTGTATTATGTGCAGTTGAGCAAAATTGCCATGTTTACACATGTATATATAGACACACACACACATGTGTGTGTGTGTGTGTGTGTGTGTGTGTGTGTGTGTGTGTGTGTGTGTGTAGTGTTTATAAAATGAGCAAAAAAGACTGAATGATCAGATTTGTTTCATCTCTGTGTATTACAGCTGTTCCTTGCACAGGACTAAAGTACTGCAGCCCACCTACATGTCATATTTACTCACAGATCCGTACTGTCTCATAGATATCAAAACACAATAAACTGCCTCTGTCTTGAAGAATCATTCAACAAGGAAAAACTATAAAATGCAAAAATATTCCAAAAACAAAAAAGACACCAGTAAATCATAAGAAAAACAAAAATAACAAACACCAGAAACACACACCACTTTTTCAAATGGATTATTAATAACTCCGCTTAAATAATGATGATACTAATATTAATACTAATACTAATACTAATATTATACTAAATGCTATGCTAATAAATATAACAATACAAAAACTCAGGATTGTGACAGAAATTAAACACTCCTTGCAGTATTGCAGTAAAAAAGCACTAAAAACTGAAATTTAACTACATTACCTGATCAGAAACAATAAAAGGCATCCAAAAAGGTAAAACAACCTTCTGATGAAAGTAAAAGCACAAACACCTCAACAAAGAAATGAAAAACATAAAGCAAAACCATACCAATAAAAACAGTAACTTTAACCTAGGACTCCAACACACACGCATACGCACATACATAGTAAAAGCCTTTATCAGACATTGTTTGACCAAAGAGATAATCTGAAGATGCTGTACAGAAATTAAAATACTCCATGAGTACCAATGCATATTAAAATAGAGATAAAAGCACCTGCTACTACCAGTGTAAACCTGTATGTGAAACAAGCTCTGATACAAGGAGCAGCTGCTGACCAAGCCAACCATCGTTAATAAAGGCACAGGTTATTTAGACCATTGTTAACATACCATGCATTACATGATATTGAGATAGTGGACCACAACAAATCGGACAGAGACATCATAGAAGAAATAATTAGTATCTGCTGGCCCCATTTGTGGCTCAGGGGAATCATGGACAATCAATGCTATTGAAAACTAATGTATATGTAGCATTACCTATTTTAGCCACATGGAACCTTCTGTGTCCTACACTGGACACAGTGGCTGTATCACATGCCTTAGTCTCAGGAATACTCTACCATTTCTTCAGTGCAGTGCTACAGCACATGACAGAGCATATACAGCTTCTTTATACTCATCAGGACAGAGCGACCACTATGCAAAATTTCTATGCTATAGCTCATTTTCCTGATGTACTGGGAGCCCTGGACTGTATCTACACTGAAATAAAGGACCCATCTTGTGACTTGGGAAGAGGGTATATCAACAGAAAGCATTATCACCCATTAACTGTCAGGTAATCTGTAATGCCCAAGGAATCATGTATAATGTGTATGCAGGCCAGCCAGCCAGTATGCGCAACTCTCACATCGCACCTCTGTATAAGGATTTCAACTGGTAACTTCCCACAAAGGCATCTAACAGGAATGCATGATATGCCCTGCATCCCTGGCTCATGACTCCCTTGGAAAACCCACACAACTCCCCCATAAGCAAGGTTACAACTTTGCACATGCACAGACTAAAAATATTATAGAACATGTATTTGGCCTGCTCTCAAATTACATTTCTGCTGTCTAGATACAGTTGGAGGTGCCCTGCAATATGACCATGCCACCTCTGCAAAAGTACAGAGTGTGCATCTTACATAATATTATATTTAGAAAATAGATACAGCACAGTGTCCCAGGACAAGTCTCTAGTTTGCAGTCCCACAGACAGGGCATGCTGGCACAGATGATGCTCGGGAACCAGCAGCTTAGGATGATAATATCAGATGGAAGCATGCACAGTATGTAATGATAGCCACCAGAAATAATGGCAGTGGTGATTTTGTCACATGGGAAGAACTGACAGGGCTGGTTCAGGAGATAATGGAGTTTTGTCACATGGGAAGAACTGACAGGGCTGGTTGAGGATATAATGGACAGGGGCCTGGTGCCCACATCAGTTGTATGGAAAAGGATCCTACAGTGACTTACCAAATAAATGCACCATCTGGCACTGTCCCAGGTATCTGCAATAGGAGACAGTGGTGACAGTTCTGAGGATAAGGATTCTGACTGTATTCTCATCAGATGGGGATGCACCTCTAAGGTCCTTTGCATATCCCCAATCATGGTATCCTCCATGCTCTTATTTCCATCACCATCCCTGTCTGTCTTGTGTGCCAGCTGTGTTGCACAAGTCCGAAATAGGGCTAGCCCACACCATTCACCCTCGCTTAGCTCAAGCGCACTGTGCTCCCCTTCCCTACCCCATATTCCCCACCCCCCCATTTACTTGTTATTTTACTTTGCAACCACCCCCCCCACTTTGTTTCTGGCCACATTCACTACTTACCATTCTCACCCATAATTACCTAAGTACCTAACTTCTCATTAGCCCACTAAACACTCCTCCCTTTCTCAAATTTCTAAATTACTCTCATTCTACACTCAGATTAAACCCCTTATTTATATTATTATTATCTTTCCTCTTCCTAAAATACTTCATCTTCATTACATTCCCAACAGTGCTATTTACATTTCCTTCTGTCTTCATTCCCTCCTAATTGTCCTCTATCTCTCCAATTTCTGGCATACTACCTTCCACATTATTCATTCTCACCAATCACTCTTCCATTCACAACATTCTAATCATAAATACATGCTCACATTCCACATAGCACATTCACATAGCAAACAACCCAAACATCATGTTTCACATACATCATGTTTCATAATACACATACACACCAACACCCACAATGAACCAACTACTTTGTAAACACACTTACATCAAATTCAAACTCACACATTAACATCCCAAATATAGAGCAAATTCACAAAATAAAAAACCACCACCACAAAACAAGCTAAAATAATCAACACAAATCTTAAACCATACCCCTCACACAAACTCATATATGTACTATCTTATCCCATAAAAGATTTGATCTTTTACTTCTCATTTATTGCTTCTTTCTCAATTTAATATGAACTTCAAGTTTTCTAACTTTTTTTACTCTAGTGGAATTTTGACATGGATTTCTATAAACCCTCAGATATCCGAGAAATCCAATCTGAACATCCTAAATACAGGCACATGGTGGAGAAAATCTAATGGTCAGACAATACGCCCAAATTCACAATAGACATAGCATATCCATGTACAAATCAATAGCTCCAATAAATACAATTTAATTAAATCTAAATATAATTTAGTAACAAAAATCACAGCTAATAACTATAATATACCTATATATGTATCTCATATTGAGGACTAACCATCATAATATAAATGAGGACTTTCTTCAATGGTTCATAATAACATTTAAAAGAAGCCATAATAACTTCACTGAATAATCTGAAGTATAATCAACCTACTTCAATAAAACTTTCAACCCACACCTACTGTCTACAGCTTCAATAAGATAAACCTATACTAGCTAGAATAGATAAAAACCAGTAAAACAGTCGATTCTACTACAGTTCTTAATCACAACCCCTCCCCAGTTAATACTGATAATGCACAGAATATATATAATATATATATATATATATATATATATATATATATATATATATATATATATATATGTATATATATAATATATATATATATATATATATATATATATATATATATATATATATATAATATATATATATATATATATATATATATATATATATATATATATACATATATATCCATATCTCATGTGGAATATTGTAAAGTAACATCCCCATATTCTATAGTCTAATTCCTGCAACACAAATCAACACTTGTTTCTCTGTGGTACACCTACTAGAACGGTCCTAAGCTTATTCAAAAACAGCACACAATCTTGCAAACTTAGGGAACATTTAAGAAAGCTTAGATACCCTAGTTGAGACATCCAACCCTAATAAGTAAACAACAGATCAATAAAGTCAGAGCAGATTACTAACAAAAAAGAAAAAACAGATTTAACAAAATAAAAGAATGAAATCTAAAAAATTAAATCTACAACAAGGGCAATGCAGTCACCTACTAAAAAATGTCCACTACACAAAAAAAAGACTGTATATTAATCTCAGTTCAATACACCTGCTACTACAATGCAATTACTATACAAAAGCCAAGAACAAACTTAACTGCTCCAGTATAATACCTCCAGAAAATGACAGAGTGCAGTACTTTCACTAAGCAACTTGAGAAAAGGCAGCACGTAAAGAAAACATAGCCACCCAAAAAAACTATATCAACTAAAATCTAGACTTGCTAGAACCAAAATCCCTTGCTAACACTGATGCTATATTGAATCATAATACTACATTGTTGCTGCCTCTATATTCTCTCAATCGTCTCCATTAATCAACCTCTCAATCACAGAACAATATGTTTCATAAATCCTAACCTCACCGAACTATCCACAATTATATAAGAACAATGTGTCGAAAAACTATCAAAATTCTAGAAAGGTTGTTATCACCACTATCTTATGAACTACCTCTTATTTAACCTATAGACCAATACAATCAACTGATTCAAAAATAATAGACAACTAGTATCTTCCATCTTTCTAAACTTGTCTAAAGCACTTGACACAGTTTCCTATCAAAAACTTCTCAATGAACTCTCAACCCCAAAACTAAGCCAAACCACTCTTGTGAGGTTCCAAAATTACCTATCTGACCAGCAACAAACTGTCAAATGGCAACGTGATCTCTCCTGTCTGTTACATGTCACAGTTGGTGTTCCACATGGTTCACTCCTAGGTCCACTCCTTTTCACCATCTTCACCAACAAACCTTATACTGCTACCCACCTTGCCACTATCATACAATATGCAGATGACCCCACACTCATCTGTGCTGCACTCTCCCTCCCACAGCTCCGAGAAATGACCCAACAATCCTTCTCCACTGTAGAATCTTGGCTCTCTAACTCACAATTAATGCTTAACCCCAATAAAACTAAACTGATGCTCTTCTCAGATAGCCCCTTAATGCCCATCCTCCTTCCACATCTACTTATCAAACAATACCAAAATAGATAATACATCTCACACAAACCTACTTGGTGTCAATACTGATACTAACTTGAAATTTGACAAACATCTATCTCTAATCATTAAAAAAGTTCACATAAAACTCAGCTGTCTGTACACAATCAAACCATACCTCACCAATCCCACTAAACTATCTATTACTAGGTCCCATCTACTCTATTTCTTTCCAATCTTCACTAACCTCAAGAAAACAGACCTGGCTAAGCTTGAAGCCTGCTGCAACAAGATTAATAGATTTGCCACTAACTCACGTTACAGAGTCCATCATTGCACTGCTCTTCAGCACTAAACTGGTTAGAACTACCAATTCTCTTAACCTTTAACCAACTTAAAACTGCCCATACTGTGATATACCAACCTGAGAAGTATCCAGCACTACAAAATCTACTACAACTCCACTCCAATAAAAGACTCTTAAGATCTTTTCACAAAAATCTACTATAAGTTACTAAAAATCTAATAACAGTTTTGATGATTCACTATACTCTAACCGTATTTCCAAAATGTGGGAACTCTATCCCCCAACATATCCTAGCTGCAAGGAATACCTCACATTTTAAAAACCTTCTCAAGGCTCACTTAGCAGACACCTGGCTCTGCACCCACTCATTCCCTGGCTAAACACCATGGCTCCTTCACTTTTAATTGCTCTCACACCTATAACTCTACTTCCTCCTTGACAGATTTTACCATAGACTTTAGTACCCACAGTGTCTTACCCTATGCTATCACACCTAACTAATAATTGCCATATGTATATCTGTATACCCCTAACTACTCTCTTCACCTGAAACACCCCTTTTAAACCACTTTGTCTTACCCATGTTCTCCTTTAGCACACATACTCTCACTTATCTACCTTACCTTGCTTCTACTAACACAACTCCCTTAGCACCTCCCTTTCTGCCTTACACAATATGTTTCTCCCTTTTTCCCCACTAAATATTCCTTTCTTATACAATTTTTCCTGCCTTACACAGCACCTCTCCTTTTTGTCCTTCTAATTATTACTTCTTATGCAAATAAACTGTTCTACATAAAGCAACACATCTCTAATACCTTACACAGTGATTGGATATGAAAGATTCAATGGGTATCTTTACCTAAATCATCAAAGCTGAAATACAAAACTATCATAAACTTTGAATTATCCCTTATATGTATAAGATTGGTTAAGCCTGAACATTTTTAACTAACTCTATGTATACTATGTCTCTTCTTGGAACTTCAACTACTTCACTTGTAAATATTGTCAGATTGTTACTAGTTTTGGAGCTTTTCTTCTGGATCTCCACTGAAAATGGGTTTTCCATCCAGGTGGACTTTCCCAGTAAAGAAATATCAAAAATTAAATTATATAAAAATAAATAATGTCCTATATGCCACTGCCTGCAAACTAACCTGCTCTACATATCTACCCCACTTATTCCACAAAATCTTTTCCAACATACTTCTCTCTTAAAACAAAGGAAAAGGCCACCTGCCACACAAATAATTATACCCCATACATAACACTACACTCACATATATGTGTGTGTGTGAGACACATTATATTTGGTCCATTTTGCCACACAACATTAATTTATCACACATCCTTTATGATGTGACTACCCTATTTTGTCAGATTAATTTTAGAAATACAATGGTAGGTTGTGAAGAAGTGGGTAGCTATGGTGCTCTGTCACCACCATTCTGCACATTCCTTAATAACTTCCCCAGTGTCCTAGCCTCTGCTTGTTCCCCATTTTCACCTCTGTCCTATCAATCACATTCCATACCATTATTCTGGAGAAAAAATAGATTCACACACCCACACATGTCCAGAAATGTCCCATAAACAAAAATATGTGTTTTTATCCTAAGCATTTGCACAATACTTGGCACAGAGCAGCAAAGACCACTGCTAGTTCTCATTCTAAGTTACAAAAACTAAAAAAAAAATACATGTGCAATAATACTTTGCCATTGGTCACACAAATGAATTTACCAGTAGCGTGCTTCAGTAAAAAATTATGACAAGCTTAGAACAATATAAGTGGCCTCTTAGTTGTAAATAATTTATTGACTTTTTGTATTTCACATATGAGGAGTCCATTGTAATGCAATCTATCTACTTCCATATGTAAATGAGTGTGGCAGTGCCTCGCATTACCCTTCCAAGTGTGTTCCATTGAACTAGTAGAATAACAAACATAATTGCATAGCAGTATTAATGAGTGTAGTTTATATGTTTTGGATGTATGGCATGTAATTGCCTTGCATACTGTATACACATCACAGAGTATTGCCAATGATCTGCACGTACACACAGTACTTGCATACAATGATCTAGAGATGACCAGTCAGGACTGCATGGGTGGTACTCCACTGTTTGACATCTGTTACTATCACCTATCACATAATTGTTCAGCACACCTTAATGTGACATACATTTCCTCGCAAAACAAATATAATGAAGTACATGATGAATGACTTCTTGCTACAGTATCAAAACACTGATGTTGTCTGTCAGTAACACCACATTTATCATTCCCCCAAACATATTGTGTAAACTACAAATATGTGGGGTCTGATGTCCGTTATAGGATTTCTTCTGCAGTTCAAGCACTTAATACAGTTCTAAAGAATGTGGGCTTTGATAGGCAGGTGTTCAAATCCAGTGATATATAACTACTATGAGTGTTTCTGAATATAGTGACAGGTAGGACTAGCTTATCCAACAGATGCACTGTGTACATTTTCACTTAGTAGTAATATTTACAAATGGTAAAACATATGCATTGTAGCAAACTGTTTAGGGAGAACCATCAATTGTGTGCTGTCTTACTCTTGCAACAAAACTTCTCTTATGGCATTATCAGCTGACACACTGATATATTGAATGTGAACTTAGGCAAGTGTTCAAATCTAGAAATGTGTAACTATTGTCGCTATGTAAAGAGGGCTGACAGGCAGGAATGACTTACTCGTAGACAAGATGTGGATAATTCAACCTAGTGATAACATATACGTGGCTACAGGATTTGATCTCTCAAAGTCATATCCAATAAAATACACTGCTGACATAATTTTTTCAAGTGTGTGCTTTCTGACATCTCTGATATGATTTTTTCTCTGACATCAGCAGTTAATACACTGTTCTATAGTGGATGGACTTAGGCAGTTGTTCAAGCCTGATAATGTATAAGTATTGTGTGGATGTAAGAGAAAAATGAGAGGCAGTGCTGGCTTACTTAACAGATGTAATATGGATAACTCAAATGTGGGTAAACACTTACATATCTGTAAGATTTTCATTTTAATTCCTCAAACACCCTTTTAGGGGAGTTATATCCATTCCAATACACTGCTGAAGTCATCCCTTCAAGTGTGTGTTTTTGACACCTCTAATATATCTTGGATAGGCAGGCTTATGAATCTATACATTTGTATGCAAATAGCAAGATATGTGAATGTGTTACTCAAGAGATGTAATATATTGCATTGTATGCATGGATAACATTGCTATAATGGATGTGTTTTAATTGTAAATTAATTTTAATTTTTTGGAAATTCTCTCATTTGTATTTGAACACCCTGGCCAAGATATCCCTTGTAATGTTTGCTTTCAAGCCACTGTGATAGGATACCTGCTGTGATATAAGCAGTTACAGATGGCTGATTCTACTGATTTATGAAATGATACATAGTGGTAACATTGTCACAGCACCTATTTTGTGATCACCCAGGGGATGCATTCCTTTTTAAGCAGACTATATGCATTCATACACAATGCTCAGATTATACCTTCAACTGTGCTCCTTCTTACAACAGCATTATGGCTTCTTCTGTAACATCACTAGCAACTTTGTGTCTACAGACTGTTTGACCTAAATGGCTGTGTATTCATATCCAGCATTATCTACTTTGTATGATTGTGTCAAAGCAAATATATCAGAAAAAATAAGGACATTGGTGACATGCTGTATGGTTTGTTCAACACATCTGATATATTATGTTTTTTAATGGGTGGGTGGGTGGCTTTCTTCCTCTAATTTCTGTACTTCCTTGTGAGCATGCTCACTTTAATGATTTATGTATTGCAATTTTTGTTTTTCAGTGGTTAGCAAAAAGCAGCATAAGTAATCAATGGTGGCGACTAGCTATTGTTATTACTTGCTTTGTGGCACAAACTGCTGATAATTTGCCTCCAGCAACATGTGTCTGCTGACTGTCACATAATGGAGACTGGTGACATTGCATTATAGATAGATACCAAACATATGGATCTATATCATTTTTATCAAAGCCATAATTTGCTGAACACCTATTCATCAGATTTAAAGCATTGAATACCATTTCAGCAAAGAATTACATCACTGAAAAGATTTCTCAGGGAAAAAAAAACTACTTCGCCACCAGAAGGCCTACCCCATACCCCCCTAATTATATATTCCAACTCCGAGATCGCACTGCATTACTGAAAAAGGGCAAATTTGTTACAAAGACCAACTAAATTGCTTCCCTGGGAAAAATTGTAACGATTTAATCCTTCACTGAAATGGTATTGGATGCTTTAAGTTTGATGAATAGACGTTCAGCTAATTGGAGCTTCAGTGAAATGATAGGTACCCCAAACATATGACAGGCCTGTCATAAAATTTGTATGTCAACTCTAGCAGCTTCCATAGTTCACTGGAAACTTGATGCGATATTGCAACAGTCTGTGAGGTATGTTGAATGCTGTTTTCTAGGTATTTTGATTTCTTTCACAACATTCTGTTCAGTACTCATTTTCCAAAATTTTATCAGAAAGGCATTAGATGTGTACTTTGTTATTAGTGTGTTACCTGTATAAGTGTGGCAGAAGAAGAAGATAAAATGCACATAATGTGACTCTTACACAAGGACACATATTTTCCACTCCCATCATATAATACTTTGAAACAGTGTGAACATCACTGGTTCATACACAATAATGTAATAACACACACATGTTGTTGTCTTTACCTGTCTTTGGAGGTAATTTTTATAAGTGGTCTTTTAATTATGTCCTTGCTCATACACATACATAAAAATAGATGGTAATGAACTGCCTCCATATGACTGGTTTTGACAGGATTTCAGTCTTTGTTCAGGTTTACTGACGTGTCTCACATCTCCCATGTACATGGGGAGGGCTGGTATAATGGTTAAGGTCTTAATGTTACAGATACAAGGCATAGGGTTTGATCTATCCTCTAGCTATTTGCTAGGCTTATAATAGTCTACACACTGATATCCTAATATTGATGTATGAACCTATATATCTCAACTGTTATGGTTTACACATCTGTAACAATTTATGCAGCTTAATATTTTTTTCTGTTCCACATATTTTTGTTTCTATTTCTGTGGCATATTATTGTGTGATGCAGTCTATAATGATTTGGATGTGTTCTGTGTCTCATTCGCTGTCCTTCACAATATATATTTTACCGCCATGTGTTATTGTATGAGCAGTATGTACAGGTGTCCCTTAATTTATTTCATTTGACCACACATTTATGTATTTGCTTTTCCAGCATTCCTGCCCTGGTAGTTTGATACATGTATCCATGGAAAGTTCTAAACTTTTGTTACTTGTGCATCTTTTCCAACAACACATTTTCCTTCTGAATATTTACTTGACTGTTTTGTCTTTCTTAATGTGAAAGCAAACATCTGGTATGTTCCACATGTCCAGTGATGCATTCATTGCCTTCTGAATATTTACTTGACTGTTTTGTCTTTCTTAATGTGAAAGCAAACATCTGGTATGTTCCACATGTCCAGTGATGCATTCATTGCAATGCACAACAGTGTCATCCTTCCTTGCCCACTTGTTGGTAGGCTTCCCCTTGCTTTTATGTATTCCTAATTTGCCTGTCTGTTCTTGTGCCATGCATGAACCTCACTTTTAGATCTTATTTTTTGTGTACAACTCTTTGTTTACATTGTATACACACATAGGTTGAGCCCTGCCTTACCTCAACATGGCCACAAACCTATGTTGAGGACTCAAGCTGAGTCTGCTCACCATGTTGTTTATTTTGGCTTCTTGCATATTTGATTAGCAGTGCTGTTCAGTGAGCAAAGATGGATGATTGTGTTTGCTTCAGGGCAATGTGTACGCAACATTAATAAATCTGAGGGGATACATTTTTTGAATTCATTCAAATTTTTGTTATGGATATTTTTAAAGATGATAATTAAAATAATTTTGATACTAGAATTTTTGGAAAAGTCTGTTACAGCAACTCTTATGTACATTGTACAAATGGATGTCCAAGATGCTGAAGTTAAATATTATTAAGAGGCAGGTTAGTAGGATTGGTAGGCGAACAGGATTATTGATTAGGATGTCGATGCAATGTGAGCATCCCCAAAAATGCTATTGATAGTGTTAATGAGATAAAAGCTGGCAAGAAGCTTTGCTACAAACCTGTGTTTTTAGATGAAGGGATTATATCTAATGTTAGTGAACAACAGCATCAGGATGGAGACTGAATTCATTGTGGATTATGGGGCCATAAACAAGATTATTGTAAATAATAAGAAAATTTTACAAGTAAATCTACAACGTATTAGATTGAGATGGTCTGAAATTTTATTATGAAAGGGGACACAGTTTAGAAAGTATATTGGAAATACATGAAAATAGTTTAAAGTAAAATATTTCACAAAACCATATTATGCATACAAATGTGTTGGAAGTAAGTGATGAAAACATATGCATGACAGTCCATATTTTGCCCATCCAGTAACAGGAAGCATATATGGGGTAAATGGTAGATTTATGTGTTCTTCTCCCCAAATAGTTTATGTGGCAACCTGCCTTACATGTTTTCTTAATTAAGTGTGATTTTTTTAATTTATTTTTTATTTACATTTTGGTTATTGGGGTAGAACATTGATCCCATCATGACCAACTGCTATCTTAGCCCATGTTACATTCAAAACAGCAGCAACAGGGATTGCAACAAATAGAACCAACAATGGAACACAAAGATAATACAACAAAAAAAAGCAATGCAATGTATACATTTCACATCATATTGAGGCACAAAGTTTATAAATGGAAACGTGGAATCAGAGTAGTGATAAAAAAGTGAGAAGAAGGATTAGCCTTTGATATTATAGGCAGTAAAACATGTTTAGAGGACAAAGCAAGAGATAAGTAATGAAAATACACAGAGTCCAAGGAGACAGAAAGACTGAGAAAGGTAAATGTAAGATGGCAGCAAGCAAGGAGAAAGAGCAGTTATGTACATATTAACAGGAAGCAGACACATAATGGTAGTTAATAGAGTAGTGCCAAAAATGAGGAGAGTGGAGGTGAGGAAATTAAATTATAGGAGAGAGACATTTATTAAGTGATTTGTCCTGCATTCTGAGATTTACATTAATATTGCTAAAACAGAAATTGTTTGAGATGGGGACTGAACTTATGAAGTTAATATGCTCACTGAGATACTGGAGAAGGGTTTGCCATAGTTTTGGAACATATACATTGAGACTAGAGGTAGAGTTTTGTAGTTTAGTGGATGGGGATTGGAGTTTTGAGCCTACTGTACCCTGACATCTGAGGATGGAGGTTGGATTGTTAGTGATAAGTTTCATTACAAGTGGGGAAGGTGCATCTTAGGATGTAATTCGTAGAGTTGGGAGCCAAGAAGTAGGTTGCATGTGGCTTGTACTTGTAGCCAGATTCCTTGGGTAAAGTAAGGCAATGATGTTAAAGGTGATAGAAATTGTTGATGAAGCTGCATATTTTATTAGATATGGTCTGTGGTGTATTTTCGTTAGAGGAACTGGCAAACAAGAACACACATTACTCACGTTATGCCAGCAGGACACCTTTCCCAGTGGCTGAATTTCCTAGTGATGAAACATGCTTAGGTATTCTTTGAGCCCGGAAAATGAGTTAGTTGATTTTAGATCTATGTTTTTATATATGCTCCTGAATGTTAAAAGATTATTCGAGTCATATAGGTATGTAGCTAAATGAGGTTTTGGTGTCAATAAGATTGTTCTGCTGCTCAAACACACAGAGGGAGCTGGGGACTTTGTGAAGTCTTTTCTTAATACCAAGGAGCATAGCTTTGTTTTTAGAGTGGATTAAGAAGAAGGCTATTGGATGTGAGTCAGTGGTTTAATTGCATAAAGTCTGTTTATAATTGGCTTTGTATTACCTGTGGCGCTGATTTGGATCTGTAGATAACCATATCGTCTGCACATGAGAGGAACTGTAACTAGGATAGACCAATTGGTAATTTATTTATACACATGGAAATGGTTATTGTGGAAAGTATTGATGCCTCTGCTATACTTGAATGAGTCTAGGCAGTGTGTTACAGAGAAGAGCCAATATGAACAGTAAAGGATCTGATAGGTTTGAACCAGTCTGTGGCCTAATTGCTGATGCCAATATTTTGGAAGGGGGCTAATAATATTGTCAAAGGCTTGGATGAGGTCAATGAAAATGTGTCATTAAGATTTTCTGTATCCATGTTGGTGAAAATATTATTGGTAAGTGCCCAGAATGTAGTCAATTACACCTACCTGCCCAGAAGCAGCGTTGTTTGTTGGAGAGCAAATGGTATTTAAGTTGGTTACAAATTTATTTTTGAAATATTTTGCCAAGTGTAGGGAGCATGGATAGCGGAAAGTAGTGGCAGATGGAGGAGGGCTTTACATCTTTAGGAATGTGTCTGATGAAGGCTGACTTCCAGGGTGTGGGCAGTGTGATAGTTATGAAGCTAGGGTTAATTTTTGGATCTGTGATCAAGTAATGTTTTTACATATGTGTATTGATTATTAATAGATTTAACTCTGGAAGCTCTGTTACATTGAGAAATGCCACACTGTATTGAATGCATGTCCCTTACATCTAGTAAACAATGAGCTCATTCATTCATTTATAAATTTTCTAATCTGCTGTTCTGTAGAAGGTTACTCCTGCAACAAGTTGAGTAAGGCAGACCGACCAGAGTTATCAATCACCAGCAATATCTTCTATCTCACTTTGTGAGATTTCCATACATTCCTTGGTAATCTGATAGATTTCATTTTAAGGGACAGTTCTAGAGTATGAGTAGTATGATTTCAAACAATTAGTCTTGTTCTAGAACCAGCATTCTGTGTAGCGGTAAGACCAGTTATACCTGCTGGGCATGTTTCATACTCCTGCATCAGCTCTTGTTGTATATTCCCAACACTGAGGTGATATTCCATTTTTCCAGAGTCAGATATTGCTTCCAGGGCCTATTCCATTCTAATCTGTCTCTGTCTGTCATCCTGCCCCTTAACTCACACTACAAGTGACCCACAGTCATTGCCTTGTAAGTGGTGAGCATGCACATTGGTTCCTTACAGCTTTTTCTGTGTTGAACCCAGCTGGTGAACACCACTAAAGGTTTGGAATATCAGATGTGGATCTTACTTTCACAGTTTTAGGAGATACTGTACACTTTTTCAGTCATCATTGTCATTTAAAATAATTTGTCATTGCCATTGTCTTATACCTGTTTTCATTTTGTGACTGTTCCAAAAGAAGAAATTCTAGACTACATAGCTCAAAGGATACTTGGGCACACACACTATATTTAAAGTGGAAATGTTATGCCCCAGGAATCTTCATTGTGAAAAACATATTAAGGTATATCTGGCTATCAGAACAGAATTTATATTGACTCAGCCAATTATCTTTGACCCAAATATTATTTAGATGTAGACTGACTGTGTTTTCCTCTGTTAATATACAGTTCTGAATTTGCTCATTATGACTTGATAAAAAATGATTTCCTGTCTTTGGCTAAAGGTATACTAGAAAAGTTCCAGCCCTCATACCTATATTTCACAAATATTAATATGCAAAAGGCACCAACAGCTAATCTGTTCATAGTATTATTTAATGAGAAATCTAAATTACTGATTCTACAAAAAACATTTCTATCATAAATATGTCTAAATGCTATATATTCTCTATGCGATGGACTGGAGCTACACTTTAGCACTAAAAACATTGTACTAAACTAGGACTCTGACTTTATTCTGTTCAGGATAGACATTTTGTGAAACTACTTTATACATGATCTATGGTCACCATAATGCTTGACTAATATCAATAAAGATAGCAATTTCATATTATGGCTTTTTCTTTTTGTGACCTCTGCACACAAGATATGGTGATTTAAAATATTTTATACAGAGCTGTAAATCTGCATGTATCCACTGGGATGAACTAATTACCAAGTCACAGAAGTATTATTTAACTGCCTGAACCTTTAATTGATCTTTCTTTATTGTAAACAACTCTGTGTCTTGAGAATTAGTTGGCCTTATTTCCTTTATAGCTCTCCTGATGAAAAATGTTATTATATTTAATAGAACTTCCAGAAATAAGTCAGCATGAACATAGTAGGCTGCTGAGAAGCTTAACTGTGTGCAGATGGTGACAATTACAGTAAATTTAAGTACCATTTCCTAGTCATGAAGCTGTTTTGAAATTGTTACACACAGTCTATTCCTACAATGTGCGAGGAATATCTGTTAGAATCAATATAAAACATTCAGTGCCCATATTCATTTACAATCATTTGGAAACTGAAATTTGAACACAATTCCATTATGTTTTTGTTTTCATCTTTAAATACCTGAATCCCTGATCTTATCATATCATGTTTCATCTGGTGTTTAATGTAGCTTTTCTTCTTTCCTTTCATATGCTATGTCTTGTTTTAATTTACTGATAATGAAAACATTATTGATATTTATTTTAATCAGAAGAAGAATGTTGAAGATAATGAGCATGAATTCTGTTTGCAGTTGCATTGTTTATGTTTTAGTTTTTGCCAGGAAATATTGAGCTCAATAAAGGTGGATTTACTTTTAAAAATATTCCCCAGGATTCAATAAAGCCTACATGCTTGTTTTTCACCATATGCATGTTGCGTCATGATGTGCACATGGCAGTGGAAAGTTTTAGATTCAGTAAGCACCGTGTACAGACGCGTACCCCCGTGCAAACCAGGTAAACACTGAGATGTGCTAATTACACCATAAGCAACTGGATTGCATGCTAACAAACCAAATCAACTTGGTAGAGCTATTCAATAAGCTATAAAGGATCCATGTAGACTCCGTGCTGGTTTGTCCTGCATATTCCAAAACTTTTGGGATACAGCCATGGAAAGGAGTCTACACAGAGAGAACCATGTTAACTGCATTTGCAAGGTAACTCTTGAACATGGAGTATATTATGTAATAACAGGAATGAGTGGCATATCCTTGTATTACTCTTATAGAGCAACATAACCTTGTTTGTGCCGTAACAGTAACTCATCTTTGCTCCCCCCTTACAAAAGAACAGTCTGTCCTTGTTTGTGCCATAACAGTGACCCACCTATACTCTCCCCCAAAAGAGAAGAAAAATTACACAATTAGCTAACAAACCCTCGTTAAAATGCTAAAAGTTCTATCAAAGGAAGTGTCACTGAAAGACTTGTACATATTTATCACACAGCATTCCTATTTCTTGTCTTGGCAGTCATGTATAACTCTGAAATGGTGTGGCAAACATGCCCATGCCATCAGGACACTTGCAACTAATGCATACAGATAAAAGTGTAAAAACCTTTGCTTCAGATTTTAGATACATTCCAGCATATGCAGTATGTAGCTGACCAAATGGAAGCATACCTTATGAAGTACAGTACTTCTCTGGTTTGCACTTACTGCAGCAGTGCTCAGACTGGACAACTGTCCCTTCCAGGAAGCAGACAGGACCCAAACAGCTAAAAGTAGAAATTGGATGCATTCAATTAATACCACTGGGCATCTCGCAAACCTAAGTGATGTTGCACTGCAGTTAACAGTGAGACCTTAAGAATGATTAGTAAAATAGAGAATGCAATGTAACTAGTCCTGTAGCAGCAGATGTTAAGTGTAGGGCTGGAGTACATATGGTTCTGGGTTCTAGTACAGGGTGTGTAATCTTTGTTTTACTGTTGAGACATTGCAGTTTATAGCAATGAAATGCAACACAGACAATTGTTTTCTCAACCTTCTTGTGGCAACAGGTATAAGACTGTCATGCACATGGTCCTGGGTTTGAATGCAGCATATCCCATGCACTTTTGCTGTTGTTCCACTTCCTATTATAGTCACTCTCACTTATAACACTTGACATGGTGTAGCTGGTATTAGTTGGTTTACCATTGAAATGTCACCGTGCAATTGCACGGCTATGAAGTATTCGAACAACAGATGTTTGAATACTTCATATTTGTGCAGGTTACATGAGCGAACGTCATTTTTGCAAATGGAGTGTGCATTCGCAAATATAACGTTTGCTCATGTAAAGGGATTGTGGTACAGTGTGGTTAGGGAATTACATCCCTTTCCTCACTGTAGTGCAATCCCAGAGTTGGAATATTAAGTTAGGGGGGTGTGGGAGATGCAGGCCCCCCACAGGGGGTGCATGGGGGCTTGCCCCCCTGCATAAATGGGATGTTAGGTTAGCTAGTTAGGGAGGTGCGGGATGGGTGGGACATTTTTGGCATTAACAGCTATTTTGCGACATTAGGGACGTTCGGTAATGTGTACCTTCAGTGAAACACTTCGCTAATAAGTACACTTTTTTTAAAAAACTTCGAGATTATGATAGTAAACTGTGTCAGTTATGTATTCATTTATGTATGCATTATCCCATTCATTGTCAAATATCTGACTGTGGGTATATTGTGTACTATATTCCTGTAAGTATATTTCTGCTATCTGGGCTGCCATGACTTTCACATTTGTCTAACACACATACACAATTGCCTGTACATCCAGTAACCTGGAATTTGCTTTACTTGCTACTGTTATCCTTAGCCTACCGTTATGCAAAGACGGTGATCAGAGGTACTGCCGACGACCATGTTTGCACGATGGTAAGTGGAGTGCAATACTTTCAATGTGCACACTCCCAGTAAACATAATAACTGGAATTGGCAGGAAACCATCACTTTCCATTTTTCTTGATCCATGGTAGACATGCAGGCATTTCTGGAGAAGGAGTCAGATTTAGAACACAGATATGGGGTGTCCAAGAATCCAAGATTTTTATCAGAATCCTAGTTAAACACCACAATGCCAGGCTTCTGCAGGGGGACTTTTCTGGCTCCCAGTATAAGTTGGAAGCCTGGGACAGTTTGGTCCAGGCTGTAACCTGTGCCACTGGTATCCTACGCACTGGTGACCAATGTAGGCATCACTATAATTACCTATGGCAGAGGAAGAGGGATACCCCTGATACTTGAATGGATGAATTTAGGACTGCGGATATACCATAACTGTGTAAATATCAACTACAGAGAGTACTTGTAAGACTTAAAAGCTGAATATAGGCAAGACTGGTATTCATAATGGTATTCTGTTCTGTTCTGTTTTTTCTACAGCTGCCATGGAACAGGAGGTGAATTTAAGAACCCATGGGGCTAGATTGGTGAGGATGAGGGAAGCATGTGGTATGTATGCAGAAGAAGAGTTCTGTTATTATAACATTAAAAGATAAAGACAGCTTTTTGGTATTTTATAGAGTTGTATCAAATTGAGCATGCATATCTCAACTGTAAAAGCAAGTATGCATGCATTAGTCTGTAGCACAAACCAAGAGTACAATATTAGACTTTAGCTGGAGGTTGTGGGTTTAAAGACCACACTTCCCAACTATACAATACTGTTAATTCTTCAATTATGTGTTACTTAAAGGGTTAAAGTAAAAGGTCTATACCAGTGACACACATGCCGTGCTGTATACTGTAATCTGTATAACTGGAACACGCATATGTGCAATATACACACATGTAAAGGAGTACATGCTGCAATCTGTATTAAAGTGTGCATCTTTTAGGAGCTGGTGGTCTTAAAAGTAAAAGGTCTCTGTTAGGAGGTGGTAGTCTTAAAAGTAAAGGTTAAGATAATAGAGTCAAATAATTGAATTAGTGCATTGTATGTCACATATGAAGGTACTAATCTTATCTCTTTTTTTCTCTCACTTCAACCCTTATTTCTCTTTTTTATTTTTGTTTTATTTTATGTTACTACTTTTTGCTATATTTTATTATGTGTTGTCAAAATGTATCCATGTTCTCCATGTGTACTGCATAATTGAATGCTCAACAGCACAATGGGGTAGGCCTGCTCCACAGGATCCACCTGTTCCCCCTTCACCATTTCTAACACCATTGCCCAGCACATCTGGGAGCCAACCTGGCAGAACTGCCTCTACTGCCCCTGCACTACCTGCCTCCTCAGGTAGTCTTACCCCAGAGGCTGCTCCAGTGAAATCCTCTGTGAGCAGTAGTGGAGATGGTGATTTTATCACCTGCAACAAGATGCCAGAGATGGTGTGTAAGGTTCTGCACCACACTGTTGGTGTACACCTACACTGGCTGGAGAGTCTACTCTCCCTCATTTTATGCAACAATAGGAGGAGGAGGAGGAGGAGGAGACATCATGTATTCCAGCCAGCAGCGGAGTGAGGTGACATTAATGACAGTCCAGTGGGTGAGAACTTGATTCTCACTGTCGCCCAGCTTGATTGATGATCATGGGTTCTGGATATCTCCACCCTCACCCAGTCATGGTGTCCCCCAACCTTTTGTGTCCATCACCATCCCTGTCTCTTATCTTATTTGTCTTGTTTGTCTGCAATTACTTCCTCACCTACCCAACTTACCTGACCCAAACATACCTATGTTCCTTCCCCAATATTCATCTCTCTCTCTCTCTCTCAAAAAAAGGCCACCTGTCCCCCACAAAAAAAATGTCCCATACAAAGCTGTCCATTTCACACGTGTGTCTTCTTGACACACTTGAGTCGGTGTAATTGGCCATACAACATGATTAATTTGTGGTCACCCCTCTCTCTGGAGGTGACAGTCCAAATTCAGCTAATATTTTGCACATATGTTCACTTTACACTGTTAAAGAAATAGACAGCTACTGTTCTTTCCTACCTACCTACCTCCTGCACATTCCTGCCCTGCTTTCCACTTTGTTCTTCCCCCTACTTGCTCCCCATTTCTCCACTGTCCTATCTTCCCCATTTCTTTCTTTAATGCATTATTGCCCAATGGTGTGATCATGCACCAATGTGCGCCAATGGTAATACAAAGAAAGTTAAAAGTATTAGATACAGCTGTATTCAAGCCCAGTACCATCTGGCCTCAGAAAGGAATGTGTCACTGCATTAACACATTTGCACAGAGTCGGTTAAGTAGGAAGTCTATTCCAGAAACTCAGTAACAACTTTCAGACGTTGTTCTTCCCCTCCTTGCTCCCCACTTCACTACTTTCCTTTCTACCCCAATTTAATACCTTTAATCTTGTCAAGAAATAGAATCACACACAACACATGCTAGTAACAGAAAAAACATAATTCGCATAATAGTTAAAGTCTTCACCTCAAAGACAAAAAATACAAGGTTTCATTCTGACCTATGAATCTAATCAGCAACAAAGAGAGGCACAGTATGACCATCCACATATAAACAGGTTTACTATATCCATACTTTTGAGCCAAAGCTCTTTTTCAAGAATAAAACACTTCATTTAAAACAGCAAAATAGTCAGTACCAGCCAATCAAAAAACACATACAATTATCCCATTTGGGATGGTACTACTTCATTAAAGTGACAACAAATAAAAACCTAAAAATATATACATTAATTACTAGCTAACATATGACTGCTTAAACTTTAAAATGGGTTTGATGCTATTCACTTTATTCAAACCTGGGAACACATCTGATCTAAAAAAAAATTATATTCAGCTCTCTCTGTCATATTGACAATATCTCCTCCCATCTTATTCTTAAATACCCTTTTTAAAACTCTAAATTTACACACATGCTCATTATCCTGTTCTATAATATGCTTACTTAGTACATTAGTCTCAATTTCTCTATGTATCTTTGATAAATGTGACACTATTCTTTCTTTAAATTTACAATTTGTTTTGCCTATGTAAAAACAAAGGCATTTCTCACAGTTAGCAAAATCCACAATATTTTCACTAATACATGAGTCAAAAGTTTTGAAAATATATCTAGTGTGTGTAATACGATGTAGAAACTCTGTCTCCATGTTAATATACTTACAATAAGCACAATTATAACAAGGGACCATATTCTAACATTAGGACAAAATCTTTCATCATGTATCTTAAAGTCTTTATAGCAGAGGAGCTGTTTCAGATTCTTCTCCTTCTTATAGATAAAAAGGGTCTAGTTCCTACTATCTTTTTAACATTACTATCAGAGTTTCTTTCAATAATAGATGTATCAGTAGTCTTTCATAAATTAGGATTGAGGTCCATATTATTTTTTCTATATAAATACGGTTTACTTATATTCATACGTTCTAACCTAACAAATTCAGCATTATACAATGACCCCCCCCCATTAATATTCAAAAACGTGCACGCTGATTGGTCAGCGTGCACGTTGTAAATCAGACTCATACTAATGGAAAAAGGTCCGGTCACCCAGTCTTTTTTTTTCTTACAGCAACGGAGAAAGCAAGATCTCCTTTGCTTTTTAGAAAGTGTCTCGTTCTGTTAAAGGAGTTTAACATAGCGAGACAGCTTTAAAAAAAGCAACGGAGAAAGGAAGATCTCCGTTGCTTTTTTTAAAGCTGCCTCGCTATGTTAAACTCCTTTAACAAAGCGAGACACGTTCTAAAGCAACAGAGAAAGCAAGATCTCATTTGCTTTTTAGAAAGTGGCTCCCTATGTTAAAGGATTTTAACATAGCAAGACACTCACTATGTTAAACTCCTTTAACATAGCGAGACACTTTCTAAAAAGCAACGTAGATCTTGCTTTCTCCATTGCTTCCACCCACAGCTCTGATGTACTGCATAAGCATACGCATGCTCAGTACATCAGAACTGCTGCACAATACTGGACAGCTGTGGAAGGGCAGCAAGGAGGCATTATACAATGCCATTATTTAAGAAAACTAAGTATTTGTTTTCTTAAATAATGCCATTGTATAATAGCAATAACTCACTTCTGGGTGTGGGTAATGCCTGATTTACCCATGGTTGTCTTTGTTTGGCCACTCGGGCTTCGCCCAAGTGACCAAACCACGCCAACCATGGGTAAATCCAGCATTACCCACACCCAAGCATGGGTTATTGTTAAATTATTTGCAGGCAAACTTTAATTATAGCCTCTGGCTATGAAATCCTGAGTCATAGTATCAATTTCTGTCATAAAACCTTCTTCAGTAGTGTTTAGCCTGCTGGCTCTTAAAAACTGACTTTTCACCACACTTTTATAGATATGTTTTGGGTGCATACTAGAATTATGAACATACCTAGTTGTCTGTACCCCATTCCTAAGTATAGATGTATGAAAACTGCCATCTATATTAGATAGCTTCAGATCTAAAAAAGATGATCTCATTCGGTGAATAACACACCTCATATCTAAGGAAAATAGTACTTTGTTGCAGATGTTCTACAAATAACTCAAGCTTGGTACCTTTCCATAATAACACAATATCATCTACAAACCATTTATAATAAAGATCAACTAATCATTTTGATATCCATTTGTTCTGGGGACAAATATAGTATGCTCTTACCATCTAGCCAGAACAATATTTGCATAGCTATTAGCTACTGGTGTACCCATAACTACTTCTAATGTTTGATGGTATATTTCCCCTTTAAACATAAAACATTAATATTCAAGACTAATTCAAGAAGAGAGCATGTTAGCGATATTTTGCAAGCTCTAAAGTTACTATGTGTGACTAAAAAATATCTAACATAATCAATCCCTACTACATTGGTGATAACGGTAAACAGGGATTTAATATCCATATTTGCAAAGAGGACGTTTGTCGTGCCTCTATCAACCATAAATCTCCCTAGACATTCCAAAAATTCACAAGTGTCTTTAATAAAAGCTCTACTATATTTCAGTAATGGTTTCAATTACTGGTCCAAATATTTGGAAATGGCTGTAGTAGCCCACTGTCCCCCTAAGACAATAGGTCTCATTGGCAGGTGCAGCAAGTCCTTATGGATTTTAGGTAAACCATAAATTACAGGACATACTGGATGTTCTATATAAAAATAAGTATACTGTTCAGGGGTAATGGCTACTTTCATTAGATAATCATATAATTCATTCTTAATTCTATAAATCATCTTAAGTTCAAGATTATTTATGACTTTGAACGTATTACTATCATGCAAGAATTTGGACATCAGTTGATAGTATTGGTCAACACTTAAAATCATGGTTTTGCAATCTTTATCAGCTGGTTTGATAACAATATAAGTCCTAGCACATAAATCATCAATGATTTTCTCTCAGTTATATTATGTTTACAAAAATTAGATGCTTTCCCTTTAAAAAATAATTCATAAAGGTAATTTTCACACATTTTTAGAAAAGCTGTAACCGTTGCCATACTGTTAGGTATAAAAGTGCTGCTTCTCTGTAAATTAGCATCAGTGTTGGTGTTATTGTTACCAAACAACATCCTTGAGTCTAAATTCCTGGCAAACATCCTCAATTCAGTAATACTGTCATTTAGCATACCATTAATAGATGGGATAAAGGATAAACCTTTATCCAACAACTGTAATTCTGTTTTAGTAAATTCGCAGCCAGCCAAATTTATAACAGTATGTCCTGCTAGATTTTCTTGCTCCATGCTAATGGGCCTACCTTCAGTCTTGCTCCCAACTCCTTTTGTACACACTGTGTGTCCTTTTGCGGTGTTCCCCTTTGGTTGCTTCGATCTCTCCCTCTTGCCTGCACTTGTATGAGAAGTTGTAGCTTTATTTTCATGTTGCTCGTTCCTACAAAATCATCCGTCACCTCTACTGCATCAGGAACAATATTATCCACTTGATTTAAGGATGAGCTAACATCCACAATTTCAGTATCACACCCCTGATTAGCAGAACCGCTTCTAAAGGAGTCCAGCGTTGTAACAGCTTCGCCTATCTGTGTCGTTATGTCTTCCTGTGCTGTACTGCTGTGTGTAGTATATATTATTATATTGCTTGCATTCCAAAGCAAAGAGCAGGAGTTGACTGCATTCACCATTATTCATTTAGGGGGAATAATCCAATTCAGCTTTCTCTTCTCCAAAAATGTAAAAAGTTTGAAGTCTTTAAGTCCCTAATAAGCTTTACTGGATATTAGCTTACTATTACTTTTAGCTTTTTTTTTAGATTTTTAGATTACTTTTTAGGTAAGGTAACAGCAAGCAGTAAATTTAAATTTTAGTTTTTTGTTTTAAGAGTTCGCTGTAATTGTATATATATTAGTTAGTTTTTTTATTATTTTTCACTTTTTTTTAGTAAAATCCCAAATGGGTATCCCAAATTTTTTTTTGTGTTTTGGTATTGACTTTTTGTTTGTGTTTTACATTTTTTGTTTTTTCTTGAAAATGAGCTTTAGCTGAAAATTTTTGATATAATAAACCTGTTTATATAAATAATGGTATGCTGTGTGTCTTCTTTGCTGTGTCTTCTCTTTTCTTGGCTTTCTCACTTTTGGCTCTTGCTGTACATTTTCATTGAATCTAATCATTCAAGAATTCATCATCTAATCATTCAACTACTGACAACTATCAAACACTGATTATTTATTAAGGTTGAGGTGGTAAGTGTGGTCGGTCAATTACAGAAAGTTAAAACTTTACCTCAAAATGGTTATTGACTAGTAACTGAACTTAAAATGGCCCTTCAGGACAATTTTCCTAGTATTCACCAGGACAGTTAGCCTAGTGGACACCTGTTTAAAAAGTTATGTTAGTGGTGAATGCTACTGTTATGCTACTGTTATGTGTGTATTATGCTGCTACAAAAAAACATATAAAAAAACACACATCATCATTAACATTCTTATATATTAAGCATTTTTGTATGTATGAGATTAAAAAATTTTTCAAAAAGTATACCATCTGGAGATAAGATGAAATGTATACAAGTATGAATTAATACCCTTTCCTGTGTATGACATGAAATTAGATGTGGACACATTACAAAGAGGAGGGCCTATCAACAGTTGTTGTTGTCTCTTCTTTTTTCCCGTTAGTCACCACCACAGCGGAACTCTGGTCCACTAATGATTGGCAGATTTTTTTACAACCGACGGCTGCCAGCTCGACTTTCAACCTTCAATGAAAGACCGCCCATTTTTATGCATCTTTCGAATGCCACCTACTGCGAAGGAAGGACAGCAGACACACACAAAGGCCCGCACTCCAGCCAAGAATCGAACAGGAGAACCTCTTGCTGTGAGGAAACAATGCTACTGCTGCACCACCACAGAAGTCTATCTAACAGTATGTCACATATTTACAAAACATCCATGTGTTTGAAGTCCCCCTCCAAGCACTGCAACCCTGGGGTCTCAGTACTTTTTACACATATATATCAATCACACTACAAAATGTAATATCAAATGTTATGTGCTATGCAATGAACATCAGTCTGGTAACATGCAGTACTATAACTATTGACCCATATGACTAAAAAGCCTTATCTGCATATCTGCACCAAAGACCTGGATGAGGGATAACAGGATATACTGCCTATGATGAGTTATCCAAAGCCTTAGGCACTATCCTCCATTCATGTCATAGTGAAGATCTCCCATATGGGAATTAGGCCATACAGTACTAGATGGATAATCAACTGGCTCAACAACAGAACACAAACTCTCAAAGTTGGGGACTGCACACTACCTATATGACACTCTCATCAGTGGAATACACAAGGACTCTGTGGGCCCAACTGTTTTGAAGAAAATTCTTTTCCCAACAACAAACGTAGATGGGTGTGGGTTTCAAGCTGTGGGATGTTATGACTCTGACTACACACTATCTGACACTCCCTATATTATTATTATAAAAGGGGCTGGATCAGTGCCAATCATCATGTGTTGAATCTCTTTGCATTATATATGTCATTAGCCCCCTCTTCATTAGTATACTACACTATATTATGATGATATACATATATACACAGCACCAACACAACAAGCTGTGACACTTGGACTTACATGTGATAGCAATCTACACTTTAAGCCTACACTGTTGCCCTGTAGTCGTAAGACATGTGTCTGACACATGCTGTATTATTATATGGGCATCACATGGGTGGCCATACCAGTCATGCCTCTATGCTACCTGCATTATCATACACCATCATACTACTAACACCTACACAGTGCTCTGCAGAATCCCAGACCACCAGCCAGTGGAGATTGGAAATGTTGTGGAGAAAAGAGGGTTGTGCCTCAGGCCTATGACTTGCACACACAACTGACACACTGTATACCTGTAGTATCATGCTGGCTGGAGCAGGCTGGAACTAGGCCCTGCAGAGCCTGCAGTGCTGAAATTCATATATCTACTATAAGTTCACCTGCACTCCTGTATAAATTAGACTTGTGCCGTGGTGTGTGTGTAAAGTACTAGGTTCTGTAGTCTGTGTACTTAGATAGGTAAGGGTCCTGTTGTCACTACAGTCAACTTGGTGTTTAGTGTCTAGGCAGCAAAGCAGAAGTGTGTGTCCTACAGTTAATACTCCAATTACATATTACATGGCTTGCATTTATACACAAATGCCACCATGCATTGCATTTGCATCTCCAGGCCTCCTCCTCCTTGGCCTGGCCTGTGGATGTCATCTGTCATCTACTATCAGTCACCCTGCAATCCTGTATAAACCAGACTTGTGGTGCTAGTACTGGTTTCTGTACTGTGGTCTATATAGTTTTAGGTGGGGTCTAGTTCTCACTGCAGTGTGTGTGTGTGTGTGTGTGTGTGTGTGTGTGTGTGTGTGTGTGTGTGTGTGTGTGTGTGTGTGTGTATGTGTGTGTGTGTGTGTGTGTGTGTGTGTATGTTTGTGTATGTGTATGCATATGTGATGTTGCCTAATATTACACAGAGCATATTACACCAGCATACAGGTCACTGTTAACTTCTCTTCAACAGACACTGTTGATGTCATCAGCTATAAAGTACTGTCTGACACACTCCAAATTGGACTTGTGCTGTGGAGCTTGCATAATGTACTGGGTTCTTTAGTCTGTGTAATTAGATAGGTAGGGGTTCTATTCTCACTGCAGTCAGCTGGATGTGGGTGAGCTGTTGCTTGATATTATGGAGAGCATTTTACACTAGCATGTGGGAAACTGTTATATTTTGCTCAACAGACACTACTAATGTCATCAGCTATATCACATTTTTTGTATATGCAATACTTCACTAGGACAGGGTCAGAGACTGGCCTGGAGGCCAGGCAGAATTCACCTCATCCTATACAATAAAGATTACAGTGACTTGGCTTTTAATCTATCAACATACACAATGGCATGGTTTGCAGGCCCTGTGTTATCTTGCCAATAAAGCCCTGTGGTCTCTCCAGCTGCTGCATGTGTTTTCTCAGTGACACCTGCATGTGTGATTGTATCAAAACTCTAGGCCAGATCACAGTAGGCAGTATACACTGTCTTACCTTCATCCAGGCCTATTGCACGGAATCAATAGGCTGTGCCAACATCACAGATCACCTGTGGCATGACACAGCACATAAACTGAATACACAGTTCAACACACCCTCCACACCCCATATGTTACCATACAAGGGTGTACATCAATATGCAGCCACCTGAGTTGGGAGGGGCCAGCACCTAATGCATGCATCTATAGAGACACCCTGACTCTCCTGGACTATGAGGTAGACCAACATGCCATCATTGACCTCTTCTACATTTACACTATTAATATGCCAGGTGTGTGTGTGCAACAGACCTGTGTGAGCTGTTAATGCTATATCAGGTTCATTGCATCTAATAGATGTCCTCAAAGAGGTCATCAAGGGCATGCATGATGGCAAAAGTATTATCTTGTTGAACTTGAACACGTCAAAGCATTTGACACAAGCCCACACTGAGGTATTCAATCAACACTGTCATATGTGGCCATAAACAGCTATATCACCAGATGGGTAGACCAGTATATGACCATAAATGACATCTCACTATGTTGAAATGTGTGACGTGACATATATCTCAAGTCCAGTGATCAGGTCAGTACATCAGGGGTGTCTGCTAGGCCCTTTCCTGCCCAGTAGTTAAGTGGTGGATATCACAGATGAGATACACATGCTGTCTCCAAACAGCTGCCTGAAGGACCACAGCTTGTGGCCAGTCATTGACTCCAACGGTGATATTAGTATAATACAGACAGTATCAACACATACTTAAAACTGCTTCCACAGCCATGACAACACCTGCATTGACAAGAAACATGTAGGGATTTGTTGAATCAGGAAACAGAAACATCACCTAAGTATAATGTGTGCATCACACCCTATAATCAGACCAATAGGTATGTGACCTGTTTCCTAGGGTAGAAAGTAAGTGGTACATTCACCAGCATGTTGCCCCAATGCTGACTACTCCCTTGAGTGCAACACAATTACTGGTTATGTGAAGGACATGCACATCAGAGGGATCTACTTTAAGACCACAAAAGTTTAATAGCTCGAATGCATATGGATCGAACCATATGCATCGAACTATTAAACAATTGAATTCCAAAGAAAAAAAATACACACAAAAAAAATTTTTAACTAGTGTAGGCAGGGGGGCAAGCCCCCCTGCACCCCCCACACCCCCCACTACTTAAATATACCAACTCTGAGATTGCACTATATTGAAGTAAATAGAAATCTCCACCTACAGAGATTTCCATTTCCATTTTCGATGTTTTGCGCTTTTGGTGTACTCGCGTTCTGAATATCATATTCAATATACTTGGACTTCAAGCATATAAAGTAGACCCACATCAGAAGCCATAATAAATTCATGGTTCCAGCCTTCATCACACCAATAACTGTATACAATGCACCCTTCTTCATGTACCCCCTACACATCTTCCATTGATGTGTAACTGAAGTGTACCACCTTTGCCACAGTGCACTGTCACGCAGCGTATTGGTCATACCTAGGTGTTCTTTCTGGGGAATATACATGACTATCTAATGGTGTGGAACACCAATCAAGTTGTTACACTAGATGCATGTGTGCTACCTGTTCTGCTTATGCACACACTACATACATAGGTGTTTGACAACATTAATGGCATGTATTTCTTTTGTGACATTCTGGATTATGTCATAGATATATGCCATCCACACAAAACAATTAGCCTGTACTGCCCATACTGTCACATATAGATATAGCAGTGTCCCTCCTAACACCTCCAGCAGATGTTACAGTGCCAAGAGAGTGTGTGTGGTTACCCTCATAAAGTGTGGCTGTATCATAATAGTTGCTCATGTGTGTGTGTGTGTGTGTGTGTGTGTGTGTGTGTGTGTGTGTGTGTGTGTGTGTGTGTGTGTGTGTGTGTGTGCCGGCTCATCTCCTATCACTCCACATCACATATCTTATGTCAGAGGCATGGGATTAGTGGTGGTATTCTTCTGATATTGTCCATGTTTGTAGTTGGTTCTTGTAATGTTTTCCATGATCCTTTATTTGTGGCCACCTTGCTGGAGACCTCTACTGAGAGTACACTCATATACAGGCATATCGGTTTGCACAGCTTTACAATATGCACCCTAACATATTTGAATGTCAGATCCCTGATAGATGTCCTCTGCATTATTCATATAAGGATGCTTATCTCACACAGACATCCTCCCCATTGTTATGTCACCTTGTGTGACAGTCATAGACAACACATTTTTAATGTATAGTCCGTACTGTACTGTATAGATATGTACTTGGTGTTGCTGCTACAATCACCTTCCATTGTCATGCCCTCCTGTGTTGAGCATGAGGGAGTTTCACCTGTCCTCTTTCCCTGTGTTCATTCCTACAATTGATCTGTGTGTCCCTATTCAATACACACACTTCCCCATAGTGATCATTTTACATGGCAGTCCCATGTTCTGTTACAGATCACTAACACAGCTTCAATACAAAATGTCAGGAATGGGATATCATAATACTCTGCACTGTACATACACTGTTCTGTACTTCACATTCGTACCTCTCAACTCTCCAGATATTCCCAGGATGTCCAGATGTTTTCCTTATCAAGTTTGTGGCTTTCTGCCATATCAGTGGGATGCTCTCTGCACTGATGTGACTCAATATTACATACATTTGAGTGTATAGCTCTCAAATGGCCTGATTTGTGCAGAATGTCCAGATTTTGTCTCATATTTGTGATCTTTTCCTCATTACACTTTTGTTTTCTGGCAAATCCTTGGCATGTCATTGTGGAGAGAAGTCAGAAACTCATGACTGACATTTGAGTTTCAAACATCATGCTCTTCAGGCACTTCATGCTAAGATACAACCTATTTATTCTATCACCTTTCTAAGTTTGGATGTCCAGTATTAAATATCTGTACCTATTTTTGGGCCTTTGTCCCCCATTATGTATGCCTTTGTCCCCATATCTTGTTCAAAGAGGAGTCGGGTACATTTGAGTTTCATTCTACCACAGGTCTGTGTGACATCTATGGCAATTATGTGCCTATTTCTGGTTAAATGTCCACGCATTATGTTGGCCTTTGTGGAGATATGTTGAACTAACAGATTCACAGCTATCTGTGAAACTCTTGTGTCATTCTACGCAAATCCACGGACTGCGGGTGCTCTGTTTTACAAATGAATTGATATCTGTATTCTCTTACATGGTTTCCTGGCCAGCAACTCTGTTGCCACCCACAAAACCTTGCTTGGGTGTGCCACACCTCATTAATATGCATTGAGCACTGCCTCTCACCAAGCACCATCACCGTAACATGTAAAAATATTGAATATTGGGGATTATTTATGCTAAAACATTATAAATTGTGTTTTCTCCTCTGTTACAATTACCTGCTCTGTACATTAAATAGTGAGGGGAAAAAGGTGAGTGTCTTTAAAGTGAAAAGAGAAACATATTAGTAGCTCTCAGAGATGGTGACAAAGGTTCATAGGTTTATAGGTAATTACTAGGTTAACAACCCTAAAGGCCCTTTTTAAGTCTATTCATGTTTCCCAAATTTATTTGACAGGTTTTGATGCCTCTGATTTTATTGGGGGTATAGTTTGGGTATGGGTGATCAAGCATTTACAAACTTCCTCATTCTAATATGGACATAGGTGGCAAACCAGGGATAAATGTACAATTCCCATCCACTGATCCAACTTGTGCATAAAAAGTGCAGGGAGAAACTCTGCTTCACATGTATGGGAAGCCTGTTGCAGAGAAGGGGCAGTCTCTGAGAGACAATACATTTCCCTCCAACGTCTTATTTATGTTGCAGATGAGGTTTAGCTCCCCAGATTGGATGCTTCTAATGCTATTTGTTTGTTAATGTGCAACAAGTCCATAAGGGATGTATCAAAGAATACTTTGAAATCCAGGCATAGATAGCTTTTAGTATTGTGCTGAATGCTTTGGCCAGGTTAAAGTAGGCAATATGCACAATTTTGTTCTCATCGATTGCTTTTTTGGCTTTTTTGGTGACTTTCTCAAAGAAGTTCATCAGACTGAGTAGGCATGATCTGCCCTTGACAAAATGAAACGGTGTTGAATCAAATGTCTGAACATTTCCTATGTCATTGTTTAGTATGTCATTGTTTATTATTTCCATGGTTTTACATATGAGACTAGTCAGGCTTATGGAATAATATGGATTGGTAATTTCCCAGTTTCATGGATGTTGGCATGAAGCCTGATTGGAGGCTACAATTGAATAGTGATTCTAGTAGACCCAATTTGCCATGTTATATGCTATTAAGGAGGCTATGAAGGAGGCAACCTGGTATATTACCTGTCCCACGCAGACATTGTTTTTGGCCTCGGAAAGCACTTTTAGGATCTGATCTCTAGTGATATTTGCAGGAGTTATGGTTGGGGTATTTTTTGAGAGTTGTCAGGGGGAGAAAGTGAGGTAAAATTGGAAATTAATTTATTGGCCAGTAGATTGTCTATATCTTCTGACTTAGAATAGGTAGCCACATTTATAACTAGTTTGGAACATTGTTTTGTATTGCCTTTGAGGTTTTGAACATAGTTGAAGACTTACTTGTGGTTGTCCATAGCCTGAGAGGCTACCTTTATCTAAGATTTGGCTTTGGCTGACTTAATTGGATGGCGCAGTGGTGCAGTGGTAGCGTTGTTACCTCACACAAGAGGTTCTCCAGTTTGATTCTTGGCTATGTTGCCTTCTGTGCGGAGTCTACATGTCCCCCACAGTGTTCATGTGAGTTTCCTCTGGGTGCTCCGGTTTCCTCCCATGGTATAAAGACATGCGTCTGGAACATTTCTCCCCAGGCTGCCACCGAAATTTGGCTTCATTCCAAGTCGGTCTTTCCTGGTAAACAAATGTTAAATAAAAACAAAAAAAATTGTTCCATGAGTTTTTTATTTAGTTTAAGGGACTTCTTACCTTTTTTGTTATTGCATTTCCTGGTCTTGGTCAAAATTATTATTTTTTTGTTACACAGCCTATTGATGTTGGGATTCTTCCAGGTGTTTTTGTGTTTTGAGTTTGTCCTGTGCTTATTTTGGGTAGACACTATTGTTTTTATACAACTGTGTCCATGATCATAAAGTTTTATTTTGTGAATGGCTCCATGAAGAAAGTAATGTTCCCTGGGTTTGGAGGGGTTTGAAATTTTACCAGAATATCACTTAAAAGTAGGAAGTTTATCTGGGAATAATTCCTAAGAGTTCCAGATTTACTTAGGTATGATAGTGGATGATAATCTTAAATTCAACCTGCATATACAAAATTGCATAAGGAAAGCACATCAAAAACTAAAATGATTTATATAGCCAAATGCTATCTCACCAATTCAGCAAAAACTACACTTGCCACTACTTATCTCCTCCCTACACTTCTGTGTGGTTCTCCCATCCTTACTAATTTCCAGGCATTACAAAAATCAAAACCTGAGCATACTATGACAAAGTTGTTAAATTTGCAGCAAGTACGCCTTTCAGAACCCACCACTGTATAAGACTAAAAAGCCTAAACTGGTTAGAAGTAGCCCATCAACTAACGTATACACAGCTTCTTACCACCTGTAAAATTATTCAGCACCCATCTGCTTGTCCAGTACTAAATAACATTCTACACAACTATATTCCCAGCCAGTCATTATGATCCAATGACCAAACCTATCAAATCTGCTCAGTGTTGTCTGTTCTTGTAGCTTATTGCAAATGCCTTGAACTCCTTATTTGTATCCATCAGATCAATACTCTACTTCCCATCCCTCAAACAATTCTGAAAGTCTTCCTAGCCAAAAACAGGGTCTGTTCTTGCTCATCACCAGAATAAACTATATCCCTAAATGTGAACAGATAACTATTCATAGCTTACTCTGCCTTAGTTTTGCTTCTTCACTCACTTCCTTATTTCTGTCAGTTTTTCTCCCCTGGCTTTCTCTCTAAATATACCATGTGTGTTTTTCGTTCACTTCATATTTCATTTCCTATTTGTATTATACTAACTTACCTTTAATCTTTCTATAAACTGGGTATATTTTCTGTAAATATTGGTTTACCTTTAAAACTTTGATTTGCAGAAGGACGAACAGCACATTTCCAAAAGGCAGTTTACAAGGTTTGCAAACACCAAATGAAAAAAGGGTTGAATGTGCAATGAGCGAATGCACAGTGAGATTCGCTCATTGCACATTCGACATTCAGGTGCGGATTGCACTATAATGAGGATCGGGAAATGGTCCCTTTCTCCACTGTAGTGCGATCTCGGAGTTAGAATAATAAAGTAGGGGGTGGGGGGGGCACAGGGTGGCTTGCTCCCTGCTTTACACTTTGTTTTTTTTTTCCTTCGACTTTCATGTTCGAAAAACAGTGAACCTGCTGTTTGATTTGCTGTTTTTTGAACATGTAGGTTTGTCGACATTGTCAGTTTCATGGTTTTGAGTCGCTCATATGAGCACTCGAACCAGTGCAAATCGCTGTTTTAAAGGTAGACTGTAAATATTAAGTCTTTGCCATATAACTTGTATCTGTTAACCAGAGTTTTCATTTTCTGCTTAATTTGGTCTAATTATTTAAACTCTGGCTGTTTTTTGTATTATTTTTAACAACTGCAAAATTATTGTTCTTAAAATGTTTTGTAATACTTTTGAGCATTTCTCCCTGTGCCTCCACTGAAAATGGGCTCCTACCCAGTCGGATATTCCTGGTAATCAACTGTTAATAAATAAATAAAAATAAATAATGTCCAAGGTTTTATTTTTATTTTGAAGGGGATGGCTTTATAGTCTACCTGACCAGTGAGGATGCTACGCTTTGAGGGGGGTGTCCCATGTTTTTGAGGACTAAATCAAGGATGTCATTGCCTCTAGTGGTCCAGGGCATTCCTGTTGACAATGTCAAGGAATTTTTGTGCCTGCAAGTTTGAGGTTGTATGTAACTCCTGGTGAAGGAGTTGAAGTCACCGAAGAATATGGTGTAGGGTTGAATGGAGAATGACCCAAGTTCATTTAAGAAAGTGGTGTGGGTTTCCTGTGTTATATAGGGCACCTATAGCTCACAAAGACATTATATGAAGCTTTTCTTATGGTGAGTTGTACATAGAGGAGCTGAAGTACGTCATACTCCTTGACCACCTTGAGCAGTAGTTGGTCTAAATGTGTGGAAGACATTATAGCCCTCCACTGTTGGGGTACTCTCTATGACATTAAATCATGTCTCAGTAACTATACAGATGTCTATATTCTCTAGCGTGAGGAGAAGTTGATGGGAATGAGGTTTTTTTTGTTTAGATTACTGGCATTGAGCAGTATCACCTTTAAATAATTCTGGATTGATTTACCTATGTTAGGTGGTTTATCAGTTTGTGAATGGCTAAAAAGGCACTATGGGGATGGGTAAAGGTTTTAGTCCTTAATGTCAGTCAAGGAAAGCCTAGAGAGGACAGGTCAGAAACACACAGCACTACACAATACCTGCCACATGTACACATGCGCACACACACACACACACACACACACACACACACACACACACACACACACACACACACACACACACACACACACACACACACACACGCACACACAACAGGATGACACATACACCCACATATCTCAGCCTGACAAATATTGCGCCACCTTCAAATGACACCAAAACTTAGCATCTTAAAGTCAATTATTTTTTGAGGTTATTGTGGCATCATCCTTGGAAAAGGTAGAATAATGGTCAATGCTTGGCTCCTAGTGGCCTGGGACCCATAGTCCAAGGGCTCCATCATGTCTCTGTTCATATAATCCAGGGACTTATGTCTCAAGTCATTTACTTCCTCATGGACTATGACTGATTTGTACTGGTACTTGTGGTTCAATGATCTGAGTGCATGTATGAACTTGTTGATCCTGGCTCCTGATATGCAACTGACTGTAACTTTCACCTTGCTCAGCTTGGTGAGTATGACAACAGTATGCCTCACAACAGAGTCTCCTATGACCAGCATGTTGGATTAGTCTTATTATCGACTTAGATGTAGAGAGACACTGTGAGTAAAGGTTGAATGTGTCTTGATGAGTATTGATTTGGTAATATATTTCTGAGGCTGCTGAAGTTATGTACTGTAATTACTGAATCTAGGTAATAGATTACTCTTAAGAGCTTCAGTATATGTGGGTGTATGTGTTGTCCTGTAGTGTGTGTGTGTGTGTGTGTGTGTACATGTGGCAGGTATTGTGTAGTGCTGTGTGTTTCTGACATCCTGTTTGGTATTTGTATTTGTTGTATATGAGAGCCTTGCCTCCAGAAACAGTATATAAATACATCACTTTCATACTATACCAGATCATTTGGGAATTAGGTGGCTTCAAAAAACATGATATGATTTCTGCATTGTCTCAGGATGTGAATTTCCACTGAGCAGGCTACAGAGACAGTAGAAAAGGAGAGATCCATGATTTAAAGTATAGATTGAGTGTGTTTTAAGGGAATGGTACCAAGTGAGTCAATGGTCCTCTTTGTGTAATCACTGTGAGGGAAAACTGATTTGCTATGGTACTAGCTGAGTAAGGCATTCAGTCTTAGTCTAATCTCACAGAGCAATGCCCTGCTTCAGGTAACATGGTGCATTCTGCACTAATTGAGTGGAATGATAGGAAACAGAGGTTAACTCAGGCTTTAAGAGTCCAAGGGGAGGGTCTCTACAAAAGGGCCTTAAAGAAACAGATGCTTGGTGCCAGAGCCATGGGCTCAAGCTCAATGCCAAGAAATGTATAGTTATCCCCTTTGGGAAAAAAACATGTACCTATGAATTACCACATAGGTGGCAGCACACTAAACACCGAAAGTGTGATAAGAGACTTTGGGACACAGGTGGACAGTGGTCTCACCTTCGATAACCACATCGCCACAATAGTCAGGAAATACTTCTATGTAGCACACCTCATCACTAAGGGCTTTTCATCCAGGAAAAAAGGAGGTCATTGTCCCACTGTACTCATACCTCATTAGACTCATTATAGAATACAACGCCCCGTTTGGTATGTACCTCTAAAGACATCTCCAACAACTGGAAAGGCTGCAGAAATACCTCACTAAAAGAATCACAGGCCTAAAGCAGTTGCCCTATGCTGACCATCTAAAAAAACTCCACCTAAACTCTGTCGCATATCATCTACTCAGAGGCGATCTCTGCTTAACATACAAGGCCATGTCAAACCCAGAGCTGTTGGACATGCTACACTTAAAGAGATCCCAATCCATCAGAGACACACGCTCCAGGGATCTAAACCTTGTCATCACAATGAACAAAACATGCTGGAGGAATAGGTTCCTGACCCAGAGACTCCCCAGACTCTGGAATAGACTGCCCATACATGTCAAGCAGAGCGCCTCTTTGGCCCTCTTCAAAAGGAACCTTGATGATTGGATGGGAGATAGGAAAGTCACCCCGGGGATCAAGTCAGTCACCCTGCTAGACTGGGGTCCAGGGAAGTAAATACTGTGGGAAGAAATAGCCAGGGAATTGTTATGGCTAGGCTTGTATAGGCCCTAGGGCCGATAGCCTAGTACCAACCTATGAACCTATGAATCTTCTCAGTTTGATCTTTCTTTGCACAGTAGAATGAATAGATGAGATTAGACTGGTTGGGGCTTCTAAAGCTAAATTTACAGTAGGTGTGGGCAGCTCAAAAGTCATCAAATTTAACAGAACAGGCAATACAGAAAGCAGTTGTAATTGGCTATCTATGTTAGTCAACATAAGTGCAGACACAAGGAAAGAAATTAAATTACTTCCCTGGCTTCTTGTCTGATTTGAAAACCTAGCAGAGATTCATAACACTCAGTGCATGTAAATATAGTCTATGTCTTATTGGAAACAAGGCCAGGCTAAACTCTGTATATTAAATATCAGTCAATAAAGCAATAAAGCAAAACAACTGATGAAAAACAAGTGAAATCTGTAGCCCAAATGTTAAAATATTTTCCTAGCACAATAGTAAATTAGCTAGGTCTCACCTAGATCACTTAAATAAATAAGCCCCAAAACACCAGGCCAACATATTTTTCAAAACAAAAAATCAAAGAATACAGATTTACACAAAGCAAAAACCAAAATGAATAAACAGAAAAAGGCAATGCAGAAAGCAGCTCTAAATGGCCATATCAGTGAACTTAAGTGCAGACACAAAGAAAGAAATTAAATGACTTCCCTGGCCTCTTTTCTGATTTCAAAATCCCAGCATTGAGTCAAACACTTAGTGCATGTAAATACAGACTGAGGCCAGGATTCAATAAACTCCATGTAGAGCCTACATGGAGTGCATCCATGTATACGAAGTAGTGCCCGTGGCAGTGCGCACAATGAATATTAATGAAGGTCTGTGAGCTTAAACAAAGTTTTGTGGTACACACCATTGCATTTCCCTCAAAACCTCCACGTGAATGCAGAAAGGACTTCCACATACTACACAACGATACAGATTTATGCAAAATGTCCATGTGTTTGCCTCATATTTTTGCCTGTTACCCATAAAATTGTGTATTTCTGGCAAATCATTGCCAACTCTTTCATGACTGAAGTCAGAAAATAATGACAAAGATTTAAGATTTAGACTTCATAGGCATCAGAAAATTCATGCTAATGCGCAACCTATTATTCTATCAACTAAGTTTACAAGACCGATATTTAAAAATTGTCCCTATATTCGTGCCTTTGTCCCCCGTTATTTATGGTACAGTCCAGATGTCTTACTCTAATACATTGAGAGCTATGCATGTCCATATAAGTTTTCAGCCTGTAACAGGTTAACTGCAGGGCAGTTTCTCTCATTGTCCGATATATATTAAGATTATTCCTAGTTAATATTGTATGCCAAATTGTGTTAAATGGTGTACTGTTCTCTTTCTTTTTTCTTATTTCCCAACTTTGCACGATGTGCTGTTTGTTTGCATGATGGACCACCCATGTATCAGACATGAGCCAGACAGCCGAAAATGGAAACTGGTTGCATTCAATTGTGTATCACTGGGAATTGTGCTGACCTGGTAAGTGAGGCTGCGCTACGTAAAGTTAACAATGAATACTAATATAGGGAAACTCATGTGACTAACCCTGTTGTGACAGGTGGTAAGTGCTAGACTGGAGTACAGATGTTCCTGGGTTCTAGTACAGGGTATGCAAACTTTTGTTTTACACTGTTCTGATATTGCAGCTTATGCAAGTAAAGAGCTACATAGACAGGTATTGCCTCAATATTCTTGTGGCAAGAGCTGTAAGTTTAGGACTACTGTAGACATGGGCCTGGGTTCAACTACTGTATATTCCTTATACATTTTACACTTGTTCCATTGCAAATTATATTTACTTCCACTTAGAATACCTGACATAGTTTTGCTGATATGGCAAAATGCTGATGAATGTAAAGTTCAGCTCTCTCAGTTGAATAATAGAGTTGCTCAAATGGTTGGATATGAAATAAGCATGGAATTGCATTGCTTGAGATTACGCATTCTCTACTGTTTAATTCATTTGCAAAAGCTGCCCTCTGCTTATCATCGTGCAAACTAGCTCACTTGGTTTTCTGTGTTTGCACATTGGTAAGCAGTGTGCAACTTTTACAAATTGTATCAAAAGGCAGACAGTGCACACTCTCAGTAAGTGCAATTGGTTGGAAAACATTATTTTAAGTGGAATTAGTGGGAAATGCATATTAGACATTGAGCTTGATCTTGTGTAGATATGACTGGTGTCACAGGAGAGAGTGTTCGTTTTCAGGTGCAATGCTGGGGTTTGCAGGAATCTAAAATCTATATTGGGCTCCTGGTTAAGGATCATGAGCCCCGGCTACTACATGGAAACTATACAGGCTGCCAGTACAAATCTGAAACCTGGTCTCATTTGGCAAGAGCTCTTTTCAGTGCAACCAGTATCCCACACACTGGGGAACATTGTTGTCACTATTATGATGATCTCTAATGGAGGAAACACGGTACACTTGATTGTTGGATCAGGGAGTGTGAGAAAGGGCGCACCCCAGAGATGTGATTAAAGTCAATGCATTTAGTAATTTTGAATATTAAAGCTGAATATGGTAAAATCTGGTATTCATAATGCTTTTTTCCTCTTTTCCACTTTCCACAGTTGCAGAAGATAGCGTCTCAAATGTGAGGCCCCATGCCAGGCGATTGGCCAGGATGAGGAAAGCATGTGGTATGTAAGCATAATTATATAAAGTACTGTTATTACAGCCTTAACAGTTAGTGATGGATTAGTTATTATAGCATACAGTCATATAAAATTGGGAATGCATGTCTTAACTGTAAAAGCAGTGTGCATGCATCACTTTGTACCATAGGTCTGAATATCCAGATTTCTAACTTCCTGTTTTGGTCTGTTCATTGTAAGATTTATAGTTGCCTGGTAATTAATTGATATTAAAGTCACTAAATAATGAGTGTCAAAATGTATGTTAACAAATCCTATGCAAATTTCCATGTGTGTAAGAACAGTATTTAAAATATGTTCCAATTTATGGGTCATTGTATCCATATTATTTTATGATCTGTTCAAATATCCTGCTCCAAAAGGTTGAGAGGCATGGTCTGTAACCCCAAGCAATAGCTGCAAATTTTCAGATAACAGTAAACATCAATCTGTAGAGTGTAAAAGGAAAGAGTGTTTGCATTATGCTGTATTCCAAAGAAAAAGTACAGTATTACAGTAGTCACTGGTTATGGGTTCAAATACCACACTCCGCAAATGTAAAATTAGTTGTTTACAATGCTGTTTTAGGTTTTCCTCAGTAAAAATACAGTATGTTACATATTCAGCAATATAGCATTTAAGTGCAGACCTCTATAGCTGAGCTTGAATGGCCTGCTGACAAGTGTAATCATTGTACATGGAACATGTATCTGTAATATAGTGTGTATGTGTTAGGAACAGGGTAGTACTTCAACTAATCAAGACATTTCCTAGCAGTTGGTAGTGTTCAAAGTAGAATGTAACAGAACAGAGTAAATTAATTGTAGAAGATTTTGTATATCATCTCTGAAGTTACTAATGCTTACTTTTTTCCCTCACCCCACCCCTTCTCTTCATTTTTTATGGTTTTCTTATTTTTATTATTATTTTCATTATTATTATTATTATTATTATTATTATTGTTATTATTATTATTATTACTATTATTATTATTATTTTCATTATTATTATTATTATTATTATTGTTATTATTATTATTTTCATTATTATTATTATTATTATTATTATTATTATTATTATTATTATTATTATTATTATTGTTGTTATTATTATTATTATTATTATTGTTATTATTATTATTATTACTATTATTATTATTATTTTCATTATTATTATTATTATTACTATTATTATTATTATTATTTTCATTATTATTATTATTATTTTCATTATTATTATTATTATTATTATTTTTATTATTATTATTATTATTATTATTATTATCATATTATTTATGTAATTTATAATTGGATTATCATTATTGTTTACTTCCTATGTTTAGTTTATATATAATTTTATGTTGCTTTGTTGTGAAATACTTTTTCATGTATTATTTATCATTCTGATTGTCATTATATTATTAATTATTTTTATAATAATTTATTCTATTAATTTTTTATTTTAATTTTATTATTGTCATTTCTTTGTGTTATGTTTTATTTCATCATTGCTTTTAATTTTATGTATGTTATTACTAAAACACAGTGGGGCAGGATGGTTTCCCTGTGATCCACCTACACTTGCTCCACTGGCTGAAGCACTAAGGCCCATCACTTCTGGGCTACAGCCTTGTGGCACCTCCCCACTGTTCTTGCTCTACCTGGATCCTCAGATATTGCTGCCCCACATTATAGGCCTCTGGTCCTCTCTGGGAGCAAAGGGGATGCATTCATCACCCAAGTGGAGTTGCCAGGTGTGGTGTATAGGCTTGTACACCAGACCATAGGCACACACTTATGCCAGATGGAGAGCCTGCTTTTCATCCCAGTATGGCAAGCTGGCCATAGGCTTAGACGTCGGCCACTGCAAGCAGCGGCATGGTGATGGAACAGTGATGATAGTCCAATGAGTAAGGACTTGAGTCACACGGTTACCTTGCCTGATGTCCATAGGATCTCAGTCTCCCCAACCCCACCCCAACCATGGTGTTCACCCCCTGTTGTATCCTTCACAAATCCTGTCACTTGCCTTGTATATCTTCTTTGTCAGCAAAGGCCTCCTCACCTTCTAAACATGCCTCCCCCAAACATGGCTATGTCCCTTCCCCAACCTTCCGCTCTCTCCTTAAAAAAAAGGGCACCTGTCCCCTCTGCAAAAAATATCGTCCCATACATAGCTGTCCATTTTACACACACATCAACTTGACCCACTTAATGGGCTTAGTTGGCTTTACAATGCAATTATATTGCTGTCACCCCTCTCTCTTGAGGTGACAGTCCAAATTCAGTTAAGAATCTGTACATGTGCTCAGTTGTTACTATTGAAGAAATGGATAGGTATGGTTCTTATCTACACCTTTCCTGCACATTCCTGCCTTCTTTCCCCTTTGTTTCCCCCCTGCTTGCTCCCCATTTCACCACTTTCCTACCTTCCCCATTTCTTTTTGTTAAAGAATCATTGTGCAATGGTAAGTAGCAGTAGTATCAGTGAATGCTTGCAAGGGTATAATATACACTTGTTAAAGTTATACCGACACCCCATTTTGAACCCAGCGCCATCTGCTTTCATCACCAATGCATTACACCGCCAAGCCACAGAGTCAATTACTTAGCAGATTGTACACAATCAGTACTAATTATCACATAGGCACAATTAAGCGAGTTTGCAAAATGTTGCATATCGTGTAGCATCACTCAGTGAGGCTAATGAAATATTAATGTAATAATAGGAACATACCTGTCAGCTTGTTAGAGCTATAGATCTGGAGAAAGCCATACACAAGAGGAGGACAAAGGCACATAAATAAAGGGACAAGTTTTAAATATTGTTCTTACAAACTTAGAAAGATGATAGAATAACATGTATTGCATTATTAGTATTTGCATTATTTATATTTATTATTATTACTATTATTATTGTATAACCACTATTTATGGAGAAACACACCAATCATACAAGTCAAAAACTGTGGACTTTATGCAAAATTCAGCACAGCTGAGGGAAATGAAGAGGAATGAGAATATTTTCTGAAATATATTACCTACAGCTGCATTCAAAAAACATTTGCATGTGGGCCAATGAAGGTAAGTAACACTACCTGAAGCCAAAGATTTACTTAAGTAGCAGGTGTATGCAGCAGCAATTCAGTGTGCAGTTATGCACCTTCTACTCAACTGACTCTGTAACACCATTTGTAAAATGCATTCATGGTATAATGTTTTGGTTCAGATGGTACTGGGTTCAAATAAAGGTGTATCTATTATTTTTAAATACTTTTATGTGTACATCAAGATTATAAATTGTCCTACGTTCAAGGAATTTGAGACTTTAACAACAACAGTTGCTCACATGGAAATATTAACAGTGAAGAACAGAACTAAAAGATCTACTTCTTACTATTACTCTTGGATGAAAGTACTGGAAATACTTGAAAATATCGAAGAAGATATATCATCTTATGTTTCTAACTCTATATAATATAGAATTTCAATGTTATTTGCATAGACACCAATGTAAATAGTTATATAATGGTTTGAAGTTAGTAATGTTTTAGAATTGTAAATATGTTATTTATCTTTATTTCATGTAATGTTTAAGACATCTTATTTGAAATAATAAAAAAATATTTAGTGAAAGATTATAAATTGTGATACTTATGAATCTGTGTCACCATCTGTTCATGCTCTGAATGGAGTAATAATGATGTTTGGTGCTACATGCAACATGTTTGTGTGATGGTAAACAATAAAATGACGTTAACCAATACAGATATTAATACATAGGTACATAGCTGACAAGATTAGTGTATCAGCCATCCATCAGGAAAATAATTACTATATAAGAAATACTAGATCAGCTGCTATAATTGAGGGTAACTATGATGTGAAGTGGGACACCATTGGAAAAAAAGACAGATGTCTGCTGTATTAGAAGCTGGGACCTTATTTGTGGTAGTCCTACACTCACAGCTGTTGTCAGTAGAAGAATGAAAGAATGTATGTCTACGTTTAATTTCATTGCTATGTAATGCAAAATCACATTAATAAAACACAAGCTGCAATCCTTGTATTCAAACCCAGGACCATGTGAAATTCAGCCCAACACTTAACATCTGCAGCCACAGGAGCAACTACAAGATCATCTAATACATTGGTATTCATCCTGACATTCACGCTGTTAAACTCCCTGCAACAGCATTCAGTGAGTTTGCTCCATGAAGACTTAAGAACCAAACAGCACTGTGTATGCAAAAATAACCTATCCCAAGTAACAAGCCAATGAGGTGGATAATTCTAAAGAAGTTCCTTTTGGGAATGACAGTGCTTGACCATTTTTTGTTTTTGTATTAAAGTGTTATTTTTACTACTACATCTTGTCTGGACCTTATTGGGAATTATCCATCTCGTTGGCTTGTTACTTGCTCCATGCAGACTTACAGTAACAGAATGAATCCCAGGAGAATTTTTAGATGTCTGGGTCCTGCCTACTACCTGGGTGGTCCAATTATGCAGTTTGTACACTGCTGCTGTGTACGCAAACCAGCTGAGGTAAGAGCAGCACCACACAAGCAGTGACCCAAAAATTATGAGAAAAAAATTAAGTAATAGTAGGTAGAAACATAAGTCAATGTATGACATACACAGTATACTATGTTACTACACAGGAAATATGCCTTCATAGGTCTAGAATCCAATTCACCATCCAATGCACATTCAGAACACAGATGGGTGCCTTAACACTGTTTTTCACGCATACACAAGCATTAACAGACATTCAGCGCACAAACAAATTGAACAGAATATAATGTTTTTTTTAAATATTACGTTACCTGTATATGTAGTGAAATGTTTCTGTTTTAAAGTACTGCACTTAGTGATTACACACCCTGTTATGATTTTTGCTTGCAAATATACAGCAGTGTTTTACATGTCTGTGTTCCTTGGTCATTCAGCAGTTATCTGTCCAGTACTGTGATACATACAATGTGCACATCATTCTATTTCATTCCATTGCAATGTCAACGGATATTAACTGAGAATAGTATGATATGCATTTGCCAAATAAGGAAAGCTAGTTTGTATGTCACACACAAGCACTGACTGTACTTTTGGGGTTGGGGGACCACAGCTGTGTTCCTGCTATGGTAGTAACAAGACACTGTTGATCTGGTTATTCTGAATGTTTAGCATCCTGCCTGTTGTCTGATTTAGGTAGAGCTGAGAAGTCCAAAACTGCAATGCATACCCTTACTGTTGAACTGTTATCTCTAATGCTTCCCTAGTACTAAAGTATAGTGATGTATGAGGATGGTTTTAGGCTCCTATGTGGTAAGTCAGTGTGCTATGGCTTGTCGTATAGCCAAGACAAGGACATACAAACCATGCCTATGTCTGCCTACTACCTGCTGCTGGTTCCTCCTCTGAATCATCATCAATCTGTGGCTGTGTTGACCTTGACATTGTTGGGAAGATGTGTTCCCCTTCCCCTTTCTGATCCTGTTGAAGCTGTTTCCACTAGATTAACTTGGGTAGCATAGCACATACTAAAAGTATTGAGGGACATAGTGGATTGTAATAGTGCCCTTGGCTAGAGGTATGTAGACACTGCCACTGTGAGTGCAGTAGCTGAAAAACATGCTCTATGACATTACAGTTTAGACTGTGTGTCTCATTATTGTATTCCTCTGTGTGTGTGCATTTGCAAAGGTTTCATCAGCCATGACTGGAGTGCATAGCAGGCATCCACCCCTAATTGAACCTGTGAGATATCCCCAATAGCACACATCTGTTGCATTAGGAAGATATGGCACATATGGAAGTAGTGTTAATTGCAAGAGCTGCCAACACACATGTTCCAGATGTTTTCCATGCCATTATACATGGCTTGGCAGTTGTTTGAGTGATAGACCTTATGGTTTCTGTAGGCCCTACCTTTTTCCCCAAGTGTTTCTCTCATGTGTACGTACAGCTATGTATGGCACACATCATTTAAGGATAGTGCGATACAGGGTACATTCGAAGGATTCTTCTGACCCTCTCCTTAGAACTAACAATAAAATATATGTGCTCTTTGCCTTGTTGTAGCATAGCATGCAGGATTTTTTGAAATATCTTGGATGCTGATGCCTATTACATACCAAGCATGTCTCCCTGGTAGTCTGTGAAAGGTACCTGTGGCTAAGATTCTAAGTTCAAGACATACCTTACTTTCCACTGTGATAGGATCCCTGCATTTGACTCTGGCTGTGAGTCAAGGCTGCCAGAGGTAGCACACTTCCTGTACTATATCCTTGGCCAGCAAATTCTTCACCATCTCTGTCTATGGCTATTGTCAGCAGCAGCAGCATTGTCTTCAGTCTTCAGTGCAGACAAATGTATTAGAAAAGCATCAGCTACTAACAAGCTGTCAGCGATTACTTTGTGTTTGCACTCCACTATTTTCACAATCTGCATAAAAGGTAAAATTGTGGAGTCTAGAGGGATGCTTTATATTTTGACTAGCTTCGGAAGATTGGTTGATTAGCATGCAATTAATCTGCATATGCTTTAATTAGCATCTCTAAAGCAAAGACTAGGGCAGATGCAATCAAATACTAATGTGCTCCATTATAAAAAGGCAAACTGATGTGTATGAGAGTTATTGTATTGTTGAACTCAGTTACACATTCATTTTGAATATTAAATCTCTACAGAGGATTATTGTACTCTAGCAGGTATGTGTCCAGTTCGTTAACTATGTAACGCATATGCTGGAATGTAGTTAAGGATAATGTGCCTTAAGTCTGTATGCATGTCTTTGTAATAATAGTATGGTCTTGTTTTTCAAGCCATATCAGAGGTATGGAGGGTGTAGAGTAGGCTGAAAATATAATGCTGTGTGATAACAATGTACACGTTTCAGTGAAATTATCTTTGATAGCATTTTTAGCATGTCACAATTGTTTGGTTAACAAAATTATTTCTAAGCCTGTTTTTTTGTTTGTGGGGAGGGAAACAAAGAGTTCCTGCTATGGTACAACTGTTACTTTGGGTGGGTGAGTGTAGCTGAGTATCTGTTATGGCACAAAGTACAATGGACTGTTACTTTGGGTGGGTAAGCATAGTTGAGTATCTGTTATGGCACAAACAAGGGTATGTTCCTTTTGTTACCCTCCTTGTTTTGCACCCTCATCATTATTTTTTGATCTCTGTTGAATATTTAAAATTTACCAAGTGGGGACTGATAGCCATCATTTACTACTGTATCTGTAAACAGTTTATTTTTAGTTATGTGATCCTTATATGTGTCATTATTTTAATGTTTTTCAGGACACAAAATGCCTGTTAGACTTAGGCCCCCATTTGCTGAGAGTGACCACATCATCGAAGGACTATGTCAGCATCATGCGGTACTACTGTCCAGAGGGTGGGCCAATATGGCTCAGTGGACAGCCCTGTGGAAAGAATTGGCACACAATATTAATGATATTAGGTGTCACAGTTGCACCTATGAGCTGGTGTGGCACAGAGCAACAGACATGATGACAGCTGCAAGGAGGCATGTAGCTGCAGTGGCATGTAAATGCCAGGTAACCAGTGGTGGGCCAGCTGTAGAACCCCCTCTCACTGCCACAGAGGAATTCCTGGCAAACATTGCAACACAGGACAGCTCCCAGTAGTCAATGGTGCAGTACATTCTTGATGTGGACACCCCTTCTTCGTCTCAAGGTGAGCTTCCAGGGCTGCTTTGTTAGATCATCATTAGGATGCTGTGACATTCTGACAATAGTTTATCTGTATGTGTAATTTTTTTTTCATGGGGGTATTTAAAATAGCTGCAGTTTTATGCTTATTTTGAGGTTGATAGCCACATTTCTTTTAGCAGTTGTGTTAGTGCAGATATAGATAAGTAAAGGTAGTAACCCCTGTTATACTGTTAAATGTAGTTCTGTTGCCATCACCTCTTCCTTTATTTATTTTAGGACTGTCAGTGATTCAGAGACCCAGGGCTCCTGCAGCATAATACATTTATGTCATTACTATAGATAAATACCAAGATATCTTGCTAATGTGTCCTCTCAGATCTGCTGTATGCATTGCTGTACTATTTGCATACTTGTCATCTGTACACATTTTTTGCTGAATGTCTAGAAGTTTGACTCATACTTCTGGCCTGTATTTCATATCATAGTGATTTCCTGCAATATTTTTGACAAGTCAAGTACATGACATGTTATATGACATGCATAGTACAATATGGTGGTCCAGCAGTGGGAGGAGAAGAGGGTGCAAGTAGCAGTTAAATGGTGGTAAAAAAGAGGAAATATCAGGTATAGATCTGAAGTAGGTAACATGCAGGTAGGTGGGAGACGTAAGACTAATAGTATAATGAGAAGTAGACAATGGATAGACAGATAGAGCAAGGGTGAGTGGATGGAGAGGCAGAGTTAGTGTTAGGGTTTTGGCATGTACAGACCTTATTTTAGTAGGGCTTTTATTAATGCTGTTTTGAAGCTTTGAGTGTGTGGCAGATTTCTGATGTTCACTGGGAGTTTGTTCCAAGTTAGGGCAACTGACTAGCTATATAAACTTTGGCCAGTTTTTATTTTTGGCTTACAGATTGCTAAGAGAAACTGGTCAGCACTTCTAAGAGAGCGGGTGGAGGTGTATTGGGATACAAGAGAAGATGTGGCTGGGCAGAACAAGGGATTGTTTAGGAAGGAGTGAGTAAGAGACCAGTGGGGGAGTAAGAGTAGATGGGGTAATTCTAGCCAGTGTAGGGTTAGTAGAGAAAGGCAGTGGTGAGAGTTGTAGGGTTGGTTTGCAGCGAACCTGGTAACTTTGTTGTAAGTGAGTTCAAACTTAGCCTTGGCAGAGGATTGTAGGTTTGTTATGACTGGAGAGTTATAGAGAAGGCTAGGTAGAAGATAGGCATAGGCGGGAGAAAGTCTAGTCTTTTGTGAGGTATTTTTTAGTTCTATAAAGTAGTCTTAGTTTTTGGTGTGTCTTCTGTATAGAGTTTAGTACGTGCAGATCAAATTTAAGCTGGTTGTCAAAGAGTCCACTAATTATTTATTGTTTGTGTTAATGTTTATGACAGTGTTGTTGAGTGATGTGATGATGAATATGATGAATGATGATTTGTGATGAAAGTGAGTTAGGCAGAAATAGGAGAAGTTTTTTTTTGGACTGATTATGAGTTGATTGTTGGTGAGCCAATTTACTACTGTGTGAAAGGAGTTTTGGGTTAGGGAGGGGAGGTCAGATAGGTTGTTTCAGGTGGATATGATAGTAGAGTCGTCAGCATATTGTATGAGTGAGGAGTGAGAGCAGGAAGTCTGAAAAGAGTTATTGAAAATATTGAATAGTGGGGTCCACGGATAGATCCTTCTGGTATGCCTGTAATAACTGGGAGAAAGGGGGAGAAGGAAGAGAGCCATGTGACAGATCACTCCCTGTTGTAGAAGTTGCTAGAGAACCATGTCAGAGTGAGGTTAGAGATATTAAGGTTGGACAATTTGGTAAGGAGCTTTGGATGAGAGACAGTGTCAAAGGCTTTGGAGAGGTCTAGCAATAGAGTGAATATTAACTTGTTTTTATCTCTGCCTTGTGCAATAGTTTGTGTGAAGGATATTAGAGCAGTACTACTGCTATGGTAAGGGTGGAAACCATGCTGGGTGGGTGTGAATAGATATTACTGTAGGAGGTAATCAAAGGAGTTATTTATGAATACATTTTCTAGTAACTTAGAGAGAGGGGATATAATGGCTATGGGGCAGTAATTAGAGAGGTCTGTGGAGTGACCTCCCTTGTAGATAGGAATAATATAAAATTGTTTCCATATAGAGAGAACAGTGGATTTTTAGATAGATTGGTTAATAAGGATGGAGATGGCTTAGGCTAAAGATCTAGTGGCGAGCTTTAGGAAGTAGGGTAGTAGGTTATCTGCTGAGGGGGACATGGCTTGAATTTGCTGAGAAGAGATTTTAGGTAGGAAGTGGTAATGGGTGTGAGTGAGAAGGTGGCAGTTGTGGCAGAAGGAGGGTGGGAATATGGGAGAGGTTAGTGGTGTTACAATTGAGGGTTAGTTTGGAGATGGAGTCTATGAAACATGACTTAAAAATGTTGGCTGTTTCCAGAGAAGAGTTGTTAGGATAAGGGTTAGTTGAAGTAGGGCAACCTGGATAGAGGATTTTAATAATACTATTCCAAACATTTTGATGATGATTAGATTGTGGTGTAAGATATTAGTTTTTCTTGTCAGTGTTGATCTGCCTTTTATATGAAAAATACTGTGCCCATTAGTTTGTTGTGCCTCTGTCCAGCAGTGACACAGAGATGATTCGGGTACCTATGATCTCCCCATCCCCTAGTCTAGATTTCTCTTGAACAGAGTCAACGAGGTGTTCTGCCTCACATGGACCGGGATTTTATTCCATAGGGAGCCTAGAGTCTCTATATGATATCTGTCCCCCTCAGCACGTCCTATTTATATCCGGGCTAAGGTTTAAGTCGCTATGGGTTTGGATTTGGTTGGATTTTTTTTTTTTGGTGGGAGCATGTCCATTATTCCGGTTGGACATACATGTCAGTGTCAGGCACCTGTGAGCAGACAGTATGCGACTGAGTAGAGAGTAGAGCTGGAGTTTCAGCCCAATCTGGTCAGATTTTGGAGATTTTGGAGTTGGTGAGTCCTTTGGTGAGGAACTTTTGGGGTCTCTCCAATTGCTGCAGATGGGGTGAAGTACATCCCATGTGCATTATCATTGGTCTGATAAGTGAAGAGTACAGGGGTACAGAACTCACCTTTGCAGTCTGCAAACTTTGTCAGCCAAAGTCCTCCCATGCTGGCCTGTACTTCTGAGAAGTAGATGCCAAATAAGGGGGGGGCCTGTGAGGAGCTTGGGACACACTTTTGTGACCGGGACCGGAGTCTGACACAGCAGCCAGCAACTCTAACTCTGTGGGTTCCTGCCTTAAGCTAGTTTGCAAGACATATGGGTTTATATGGGTTTACATAAGCTGGGGTGTTTGTTTCTACAATAAAGGGGTATGTGGTCGTGTAAGTTTCCAATAAGCTCAAGGTATAGCCTTGCTGCTGCCTCATCAATGGCCTTGGTGACTGTTTCTCAAGAAGCTCTACCAAGTTCAAAAGGCATGGAATTCCCTGATCTACAAAGCCAAACTGGGTCGGGTCTGCAAGGGTCCAGTATCTCTTATCTTTGTTAGAACTAGATCCTGTAGGCTGAGATTAAACAGCTGCCTTATGTGCGGGGTTAATTCCTCATTTAGCTCGTGCACACAGGGCACACACCATCCGTCCCATTGATGCTGTGTTTTTATTTCTTTTAGAGAGCTTTAGACCTGGCGCGATTTGAGATGTCCGAGAGGCTAGGCTAAGCTGGGATAGCATTCTCCTCTCCCTTTAGGGAGGGGGGGTTTGCACTGAACCTGTCTGCCAGTAGCTGGCAATGTCTGTGGGGTTCAGTGATTTTGTATCATTTGGACTAATTCTGAGCATATCTGGGAGTTTTCCACCCAGGTTCCACATAGCTGAAAAAAAAAAAGGCCTTTGTCCTTTCCTCATGGCAATTTTTCTCTCTCAAAATACCTTAGGTTGATTTTTTATTATGAGGCACTCTTTTTTTATAATAATCAGGGGTGACTTCCCTTTATTTTTTTTGGTTCTATTCTGTGTGTAAGGCTTTCTCTCCTCTTTTTTGTAAAAGTTTGTTAATGGGGGGGTCCAGACGACTGCTTTTGGGATTGTGGAAAAGAGTCTTGGTTTTTTATTGATGATTGATCCATGCAGTCCTGGAGGTGTTCATAGATAGAAGCATAAAGTAAGGGCGTTAGCAGGGCTTGGGTTGTTTCTTCCTCCTGGGGCCCTTGGATCTGGACCACACCATAGTGGAGTCTTGAGTGCTTTGCAGTTTGCTTTTCACTATGGTCTTTTTATTTGATTTCATGGGTGGATGATGTGGATTAGTGATGAGCAGTTTTTATGATCATTCACCAATGAGGGATGACATACGTGTGGAGCTCGTAAGTTAGGGCTTGAGTAATGTTCCCAGTCTATATTCGGTATATGAGTCACCCAATATGGATGTTATACCCCTACAGTGTCTCTTGTGGAAGGGAGTGTGGGTGGCTGAGTTTGGAGAGTGAGGCCTGTAGCATGGCTGCAATTTGTAGAGCAGTTTGAACATGGTTTTTTGCTGTTGGTTACCTGATGGTTTCCAATGTGTATGCTGTTACCAGGTCATGAGATGTGGGGGTCCCTTTATGAATATGGATACCTTCCGTGGTTTTGTCCGGGTTTTGGGTGGGAACGCATGATATGAGGTAAAAACTAAATAGTGCCGGTGCGCTCATCGGAGCCGAACTGTTTCAGTCAGTTACACATACTGAGAAGGGGCCAGTGTATGGAGTCACCTATGACAAGTATGTTTGATGTTGTGTTTAACTTTAAGAGCTGTGACTGCTTTATGCTTTTTGTTTGTTTTGTGGTTTATGTGTTGCTTGTGGGTCTTGAGGTTTGGAGGTTGTATGCGGTTCGCTGTGGAGAGGCCTCGCTGTTGCTGTAAATTTTTACTTTTATATGTGTTTATGTCTTTGATGTATTGGTGTCAGTGAGTGGTTGGAGTGATGTGGGAGCTGTGCCTGTGGTGTCTCCTCCTGTCTGGTCCTGCTCTCCTCCTGTCTGGTCCAGGCCAAAGGCTGAGACTTCTGAGCCTCTGCTCAAGCTTGGCCAAATAGCTGGGTTGGAGGAGATGTGTGTTGGTGAGGAGGAGGAGTGGCCACATTCAGTACATGAAGCAGCTATAACATTGCCCCCAAGATCTGACCAAAGGGCCAGTGGGGAGGTGAGGGTGTAGTGCTTTTAATTTTTAGTGCTGACTTATATAATTGCTTTAGTGAGCAAGTGCCAGGTAACTTGCAATGTTTGTGTTACAATTAAATAAACAAATCGACAAACAGTAACTTTCTTCTTCAAAACAGGAATAAGTACAAGTAGCAATTGTAGTATCACTCACTGATCCACAGAAGCGCTTTGAGAAGTTATTATTTAGGAAAAATTACTAGCTTCAGGAAATAACAACAAAACACACAACAAGCATATAAAAAAGCTAGATTCAGCAGGCTGATCTAGTCTTATGCTAGAGCAACAAGGTGAACCAATTAAATAGTAATACACTATTCAAATACAGCAGCACTATAAACCTTTAACCAAAAATTCAGAAGGGAAGAAGGGCGTCCACAGCCTCTTCTCCACAAAGAGTGCAGACCAAACCTTCTAATATGTAAAATAACTAAAAAGAAATACAAGTGCCACTAACCCACTGCACACTTGACACTCTACTCAATCTTCAATCAGCTGTCTCAACAGCAGAGGATGAAAAGCTACCTGTCCTGCCTACACAGTGTTTGCTACAAACCTTTTGAATAAAAACAACTGGTCTGGAGCCCCAGTGTCTTATCCCAAAGTGCTTGATTGATAGCTACACTTTATAAACAGTGGCCACAGCTGGAGGGTTCTCTGTGAGGTTAGTTATGGAATTTCTTGTAATTCTGGAAGTGGATCTGGGATTTAGCTTTTAACCAGTTTTTCCAAATGTTGTCTCTCTCAAGCATTAGAGAGCAGGTGGACTTTGATAGCCAAGGTGCAGGGTGAGATTGTATTCTAATTTTCCTGAAGGGGGGAGCATGGAGTAAAGTATATCAAGGAATATAGTGTTGAATTTCAGAACAGCTTCATCAAGGGGTAAGTGGATAATGAAAGAACAGTTAATGCTGGAAAGACAGTCATTTAATAGTGCAGGGTTGAAAGCAGAAAGGGCACATTGTTCTATGTATTTATGTGTTTTGCAGTGTTGTAGGGCAAATCTTTGAATGCAGATGGGTAAGTGGTCACTTATAGAGTCGGGTAGATTTTTGGGATTATGGTATAGGTTGGGATTGGAGACAAGGTCTAGTCAAGGATAGTCCAAGAATTACTTGGCTTACATAAATGGGTAGGGGGAATGATGAGTTGTGTAAAGCCATGAAGGTTAATAGTATAGTTGGATTCTGGGGTGATAGTTTGCCAGTAGATATTGTCGTTACCTAGTATTATAGTTTCATGAGGTATGGAGTGAGTTAGCCAGGAGAGAAATTGTTCAACTATGGGTATATTATTGCCTGGGGGAATGTAGATAACATCAATGGTAGGTTTTGTGTTGCTGTTAAGTTTGTAGTTACCCACTAAGAGTTGTGCTGGTTGAAAGTTAGGGAGGGAGAGTTTGACAGGGGATATGTTGAGTTATTCAGAATAGAGTATAGCTACACCTCCACCTTTTTATGGACCCTGTCTAGGTGGAAAATGTTGTATCCAGGTGTAATAATTTCATTATCAGTGCTGTGGGGTTTAAGCAATGTTTCTGTAAGACTTACTATATCAGGTGTGTATTGGGCAGTCCAGGAGTGGAATTCACTGACTTTATTGAGAATGTTGTGTATGTTCAGGGATAATTTGGAGGAAGATATGGGGGATAGGGGATGGGGGAGAGTGTTTTGGGAGGTGCTATTGATAGTGCTAGGGTTTGGGTGGATATCTCCTGATAGAAATAATCTTTTAGAGTTTGAAGTTAATATAAGCAGTTTTTGGCAAAAGATAATAATGACACAGAGCTGAGTTTCACACTTCATACCCTGCAGAGATGTCATACTAAAGCAATACCTGTTATCCTATCAACATTAAGGATTTGTAAGAGCAATATTTCTAAATTGCCCCTATTCTTGAGCCTTTGACCAAACATTATTGATGGCTTTGTCCAGACGCCTTACTCTAGGAAGATGAGAGGTATGACTGTCTGTAATAGTGACAGCAGTGTAAATTGTTTAGCATATGTTGCAGCATAGTAGTGCAGGTATTAATGTATTCCTGTGTTTCTTCCTTTTATCACACATGACCATGGATGTGTCTGTTTATCCTCTGTTCCACCTGATGTCAGTGTCTCATCTAACTCTGATGATGAGGGTATCCAAAGTGAAGCACAGCTGGCAGTTGCAGAGGTAGAGTCTGACACAAAGGATGACACTCAACGACCACTCTCATTGACCTCGTACACAGCTAGTACGCCAACACATTTTCAGTCGACTGAGGCCACAGGTACTGGACAGGTGGAGGTTGAGGACATTGGCCAGGGAAGTGTGGCTACTGTTGCTTTACAGCCTGTAGACTCTGGCCATAGCCAAACTGTTGGTGAGATGCCAGGCAGGAGGCTCGATAGGGGTACTCAGATGTGGCCTTCTGTCCATCCTCCACCTGGTGCAGGTGTTTTTTCATGTGTAACACAAGGTATCTTTAGGGTAGTCATGGAGGCACAAGCACATTCAGAAAGAAGCTCTAAACAAATGTTCAGGGTTCTAGATGAGGCACAGTCTGACATCCTTGACTGCCTCCACAATGTTCTTGATTGTATACATCGGATGAATAACACATTGCACCAAGGATTGTCTGTGATAGAGCTCAGAGTATCTAGCATGGAACACACATTATCTTTGATGGAGCATATGCTGGGAGGGGAAAGTCGGCCTCATGGGCATAGTTCAGCAATTACTTCTGCTGAGATCCAACATGGCTGTGTCTGATCACACTCTTGTAATGGCAGTACTTCCACTGCTCCATCAGGGAGTGTGCTGTCGACAGCCAGACATGGGAGGCTATGTGGTCATTTTCCTGAGTGTTCTCAGGAAGGGAGCACATCCAGCAGACATCTGTCACCTGGAGGTAGTAGGCCTACATATGACCTTGGGCATGGAGGTGCCAGTGCAACTCCTGGCAGAACCAGTTCTCGTGGTTGGGGGCAGTAATGATGAACTGTCTACTCTACCACGCATGACTCACCTCTGTCCAACATAAAGACACATAGAGCTAGCACTGAGCTTGACTGTATGCATGCAAACACTCACACACCAATGTTACATTGAAGACACACACACACACACACACACACACACACACACACACACACACACACACACACACACACACACACACACACACACAACATTTTCATGGTTAATCTTGCCTGCTTCACTTCCTTACTCACACACACGTACACAACTTATGTGCCAGCCAATGCCTCCTACACCACCACGCAACACCCTATGCAAGTGATGATAACTGTGCCATATCCCTGTTTTCTATGTTTTGGATTTGGGGATAGTAAAGCTATGTGTTTGATGCACAGGGTGGATATTTACATAAATGATGATTACATATGCATGTGTTAAGTTTAACTGATGATTGATGCTGTCAGTTACATAGTACTTGGCCAGTTAGAGAGATGCTACCGTCGTCTTGTCATTACTGTACAGTGGATGCTCTTGTAAGGGTTGCAAAGATATCAGCTGAAATTTGTAACATTCAAGTTGAAATATCCTCTGTACTTATTTTAATTACAGAGTTTTGGTGCTCATCGGATGTCACAGCATCAGATTGAGTGATTTTAAGTATGCACTGTACTCAACTCTCATCAAAACAGTAATACAGTATATCATTATTTCTGAAATGTACATCAACATAGCTTCAAAGGTACATAGGATGTTGCTAGGCTAATGACATGATGGTGTTTAGAAGCATAGCCATAAAATCACAATATAAAATTCAATGTCAGACATCATATATGGGCAAGATTTGTTTAGGAAGGACTACACATGCCCAGGTGAGAAGCAGGGGCACTGCAGGGCAAAGATTAACTGTTTCACATCATGTAATCCAGGCTGTGATGAAACAGTGTCATGGAGCTGCTTGGCATGATATGGTTTTGGAAACTACTCCAGAGGAGTTGCAACCTATGGGAGATGTATCTGTCTCTTGAGCATGTCCTGCATATGCAACTTTACATTGATGGTCCTTTAACAACTGACTAAAGTTCCAAATGACATTGTAGGTGCATCATTAGTTGCAATAGGCACATTGTACTAAGGTAACTTTAATGCACTATTTATGTATGGCTACATTTTTATTGTACTGAATTACCTAGGTGTATGTTATGCAGCAGTATATCTCCTTTAGTTTGTAACTGTAACTAAACTGCCTTTTTTCTTACTGATTATTGCTGTCTTACTCTACTTTTTGTAATCTTTTCCCCTACTCTATTTTTTTTCTTTTTAGCTCCTCTATGCCCCTGGCTCATCAGTGTTAAAGCAGTCCCTGAATTATATTGCGCCTAGCTGTATAGCTCTATAGTTGGGCGATATAGCAAGTAAAGGATATTCAAAAACATTGGCTTGAGCATAGTAGTCTAATACAAACAATAGCGTCATTCTGATATTTCAAACTATCTGACTTTCTTGTCTGCCTCACTGATTGTTTCTATCACACAGTTACATACCTGTCGTGAATTTGACTCTGGGGTCCTTCCCGCTCCATTTCATCCACACTCCGCTCATGAGTCACTCAGTTCCCTTATCCTCCTTCCAATCCCCACCCACCCCCACTACACATAACTTTAATTCTAACCCCGCCTCCAAACTCCACCCACACACTCAACACATCTCAACAAACACCCTCTTCACTCAGTAGTTGCTGAAACACTATATTCTTCACATAATTTTCTCTCCCACTCATACGATTCCCACTCCTTCCCCCTCATAAACTCCCTCCCACCAGATACTTCTATACACCACTTTCATCTGTCCTCCACTTCCAACTTACAAAGAACCTCATTCCAAACACAAAGAACCTCATTCCAAACACTATACTAGTGAATATTCAGTACATTCAGTGACTATTCACCTACATTCAAACTACTCCACTAGTCTCTCTCCTATTTGCTTGTTAATCCCCCCCAAATCTCTCTATAAGACCATCAAGTACTCAAAATCAATTACTGTAGCTACAATTTGTCCCCTTATTTCCTCCTCTTTCCTTGTCTCACCATGACATTCACTACCCATCACTCCACTCCACTGTCTTATAATTATTTGTCCTACATCCAACACATTTCTCCTAATCCTCCTTACCTTTATACTCCTCTCCTTCTACTCAATGTCTTCTTATTTTACACTGATTCTTTCTGCATTCCTCCCTCCTACTGACACTACCTCTTCCTCAAATTTCAATCATCAGTACACCTCACTCTCACTCCTTATCTTTTTAACATGAACTTTAATTTCCTCTTTAAACATCACTCTACCTGGCAAATGTCAGCCAAGCAGCCACTATGACCAAAATCAAATCCTTGCTATCCTCTCTACTTCTCAAACTTCTGTTACTCGGTGGTGATATTCATCCCAACCCAGGTCCCAGCTTCTCTCCATCCACACCCCTAAATAAAATCCCCACTGCTCACAACAAACTTAAGATTATGTCAATAAATATTAGTAGTATCTGTAACAAAGTTTCTGAACTTCATGCCTGGGTTACACAACACACCCCTGACATATTAGTAATTTCTGAGACTTGGCTAAAACCACATATCAAAGACACAGAGATACTTCCACCTGTCTTTAACATGGTTAGAGCAGACTGACTCAAAAGATAAGGGGGAAGCATAGCCATACTTTATCAAAACTCTGTTTCTATAACTCCCTACAAACTTCCTGTGCCATCTTTTGATAAAGCAGAACATATCATTAACATTCTTAAACTAAGTAATAATAAAACCATCTGCCTTATTGCATTGTGCCTACCACCTGGAAACAGTCTTACCACTCTTAAAAATATCTTATCCTGGACATCATCCAATATTCTACTAGAGACAATATTAATTGGTGAAGTTAACATTGACTGGCTATAACTTGACTCCCAATTCCCCACCAACACCATTACCCCATATAGATTCACACAACTATTCACCACCCCAACCTTCTCGAAATCATCCCAACAAACTGGATCTGTTATCGACTGGCGTCTAGTCTCCCACCCAGTTACTTTATACAATCCATTGTACTACCAGACTGAATTAGTGATCACCATCCAATATGTATTACTAGGTTTATTACTCACCCCCACAAATAGCATACTTACAAATATGTAGACAAGCTAACCCACTTTAATCAGGAGACTTTTACAAACATTCTAAATACTATCAGTCGGTCTTTCCTTAAATATCTACCTCTTTGTGAAGCAGTTTATAAACTCAACTCAACATTCACTGACATACTAAACAAACTTGCCCCTGTTAGAAAAAAAACAAGTCAAAAATAATTACTCCCCGTGGCTTACTAACCGTACTAAACCTCTCATGCAAAAAAGAGATAAAGCTTGGGCAGAAAATACAACACAGAAAACTCTATCAAATATACACCACTATAGAACACTGCATAACCTTGTAAAAAAACAAATCAACTTAGATAAAAAAAGAGTTTTACTTAAAGTCATAACACCAGCACAAAATTAATCCAAAAGCTTTTTGGAATTTCATAAACACAATTCTACACCCTGGTAAGCATTCCTTCCCTCAAACTTCTACTGACAGCACTTCCTCTGATATAGCAACTCGGTTCAACTCATATTTCATTAACAGTATAGCTGCTATTACTAAAAATTTGCAAGCTTCACTGCAACTGCCTCTAATTCTAAAAACCCATGGCCCACCCCATCCCTACATCTCCTACTGTCTCTAAGCCACAAATACACGTCCCAACAACTACTCTATCCAGCCAGTACCTACTTCCCTCATTAAATCCTTGCTAAATAAATGTAAACCTTGCTCTGCATCTGCTGATAATATCCCTGATGTGCATCTAAAAATGGCAGCTGACTCTATAACCTATCCAGTATCCATCCTCATAAACAGATCTGTCAAAGAAGCCTATGTCCCTACCCCGTGGAAACAATTCTATGTCCTTTCCCTTCATAAAGGAGGCACCTCCATAGAAATATCTAACTTCAGGCCCACTGCTATTCTTTCACCACTCTCTAAAATCCTAGAAAAGTGCATCAATAAACAGGTACTTTGGTACCTGCTTCACAACAATCTTCTGTCTCCAACACAGCATGGATGTAGACCTGCACACAAAACTTCCACTGCTCTTCTTTCTTTCACAGATATTGTAAACAGAGCACATGCTACCGGCATCCTTGTATCTTCTCCATTCTTAGATCTCTCTAAGGCTTTCAATACTGTTTCCCACCCTAACCTTTTATCCCCAGTCTCTCTACTTAACCGAATCTTCCCTGGTTAGAATTCCCCTATCTGTTAACATTTCACCAACTCCTGTTAACTCATTAAATACTGTACAACCCATCTCTTTCACAAGCAATTTCAACTTTACTTCTATTCCACTCCTCATCTCATCACTTGCGATCATCTGACAAGCACCTATTATCTATTTATAAAACACATAGATCTCCTGGAATTAGTCTGCATTCACACTGTGTCGCAAAAACCTGGAATTCTATTCCTGAATCTGTCCGGCTTTTACCCCATTACTCTTCCTTCAAATCTCAACTAAAGGATTACCTATCCAGCAACTGGATCTGCCAGTGCCTTATGCCTACATAGTTCTTCATTCAATATCTCACAGCTGATATGTGCTCTGAAATTGTCTTGTTCCCTGCTTTAACTGTCTTACCCTTTTCTCTCTGTGCTTCCATCTGCTAACCCATTTCGTTACTTTCTACCTGTTTTTCCTTTCTCTACTCTCTTTCCCCTTCTTACTACCATAACTTCCAGTCCTTTCAGATAAGTGCTTGTATATTAGAGTTTCTATGAAATGATCGTAGAAGCATTATTTCGAATGCATCTTGATCGAACTTGAAAGCATATAAAGGCAAAATAGCAAAATGGCATATAAGCAAATTCTTTCCCTGGGAAAGAAATAGCTTGGCCACTTCCATTACTTTGCCATTTTCGTGACTGTAATGTGATCTCAGAGTTGTTATATTTAAGTAGTGGTGGTGTGGGGGCATAACCCCCGACATTGGGGTGTGTGGGAGGAAAAGAGCCCCACTTAATGTAATTTTTACAATTTTTTTTTGTTTTGTTTTGTGGAACAGCGATTTCTTTCCATTGGAAAAAAATCGCTGTTCTAAAGGTTCGAGATTGTAAGCTTTCGCTTACCTGGGTTCAATAAATCATCTTTCGCTTTTTTAAGCGTTCAACTATTTAACATTGATCCGCATATTACAGCTTACTAAAAATGCATTTGGTTTATTTTATTACTTTATTATTTTATATAACAAAAGTTTTTTGCTTGTTTATGTTTTTTTATGTTTTGTACTCATGCTTTACTGTATTTGAACTATAATGTAAAAGTTGTAGATATGCAAATGTGTTTTCTGAAGCTTTTCTCACAGGACTTCTGCTGAAAATGGGCTTTTGCGCAATTGGACTTTCCCAGTAAACAAATGTCAAATAAATAAAATAAATCATTTCCATCACATGTGGGTCACAGATGGCACTATAAGGCATGCATAAGTAACCTCAAAGCAGTCCATATCTTACTGAGTACAGTATCAGTCTTTTCATGTTAGACACCTGTTTGATAGCCTTATGTATATTACTTGTAAATCTCTGATGTCAGTCAAGTTTCTTAAAGCATCTGTTACAATGCATTGCAAATGGAGTATTAAATTCAAGAGTAGGCCTGAGGAGGGATGACTATAGGGGATATAGAAATGAATGTGATACTGCTGCAATGGCTTTGCTAATCTGATGCAATATGTAGAAAACCTTCCTTATAACAGTAGACACCTGTTGCAGTCTACTTGTGTTCCAAGGTCTACCAATACAGATTTGGTGATGAAGGTATTCAGCATTATGCCATAATAATCTAGAACTTTGTTAATACCAAAGGAAATGATAATGCATTTATCTGACAGTTGTTTAACAGACAGAGTTTTCATCAGTCGTTGGTCTGTGTAAGCCCCTTTTGAACAGCATTCACATTGTTAGGGGATAAAATGATAATGCCTAGGTATCACTCAACCTCAAACTTGGCTAGCCACAGACATTTGGTTTAGGTCTGGACTTCCAAGATGTACATGGCAAATAGGAATGGACACAGCAGTGACACTTGTGGTGACCCATGGGTGATGGCTCTGCTCCTACAGTTCAACTCTCCCACTTTGAATAACATCTCAGCTGTACAGATTGTTGTAGAATGTTCAAATTTTTTCTCATGTTTTTGGTCCTTTTGCCATAAAATTGTGGATTTCTGAGAAAGTGGGAAATCATTAAAGACTGAAGTTAGAAAATAATGAAAGGCATTTGAGTTGCAGACCATATCCTTCAGAATATTCATGCTAATGCAAAATCTCATTCTATCAACTTCCAAGTTTGTTAGAACAATATTTTTAAAAATGTTCCTATTTTTAGGCCTTTGTCCCACTTTTATCCATGGCTTTGTTCAGATTTCTTGCGCTAAGAGGTTGAGAGATATGAGTGGTGTTCATATGTGAACCAGCTTGCAACCCGCCAGACACCATAGGACTTAATATGCACCTGGCCTCACTTCTCACTGATGCACAAATGTGGGATTGTGTGGAAGGCCTTGGCCAAGTCAAGACAGACAATCTCAATGATGTGCACACATGCTATGTCTCTGGTCACATGGCTGAATACCAACAGTTTTAGCATGCACAACCTTTCCAAGGGAAAACCATGTTTGAACAGATGTAGTGTTTTGATGTCAACTATGTTGTATCTGACATCCATGAAAATCCAATCCACTGTCTTACAGTTGAGGCTTGTGAATCTTAAGGGAGTATAAGTACATGTGTATGTTGCTTATCCACCCTTGTGTAGGGTGAAATATGTTTCCTATTTCAAATCAGGGTGGATAAAGACAGTACTCAGACCGTGACTGAATAGGGTGCCTAGAGCAGTAGTTCACTGTTTAAGAACATTAAGAATACATGTCAAAATGCCATCTTATCACATGGATGCTATGTTTCTGTTCTTGGGGAGAGCAGTAACTACTTGTTCATTGTAGAGGGAGGTTGGAGGTGATGTTGAAGACATGTGTTGTGTTAAGCTTGTGAGTGTGTAGGGGATATCTTTTCTCCAAGCATGTCTACTAGCTGGTTTTCAATTTACCACAGGCTGAGTGTGTGCAATACTATCCACAATGAATTCAGTACACATCAGAGTTCTACCTTTGATACTGCAGTTGTAGCAAAGGAAAGCCTTATTGCTGTCCTTGGCTATAGTTTGACATATTTCCCATACCTGCTGTCTAAGGATTTTACAAGGTGTCTTATTGTCTTGTTTTGGGTGGGAATGTTAGTCTTCTAGTTTGGAATTTGCACTTTTATATTTGTAGACATCATCCTCTTTCACTTACTTAGCATGGTTATGAGGTTTAAGTATCTTTGATTGTTCCCATCAGTTATGTCTGTGTCTATACATTTGTGTAGATGTTTATACAGGCCATCAGGGTATACTTTGCTATAGTCATCAATGTCCTCTGTGGAAACTGGAGTGTGGAAGATAATTATACTATCCCTTATCATGGTGAATTTACATTGGAAAATGTATGTTCATTTGACCTATCATTTTTCAATTCTGTATGTATTACAAATGATGAATACATATTTTCTTGTTGGATTGAAACAGTGCAAGCCCTACACATGAGGGGTTGTAATGCTCAATGCTATTTGTGAGGAATAGATCTAGAATATTACAGATACTTGTGGGGTGGTGCAGTCTTAGTTCCATGGCATATGAGTTATCAAAGTCCAGAAACTGTTGCGAAAGTGAGTTTGGCCTCATATAAGTTACACAATAAATGTAGGTAGAGTTGTTATCATAGCTGAGTAGGTTGTTTTGTTCAACTTTAATTTTTACAAGTACTTATAACTAGGCAATGTGTCCTTTCTTGTTCATGAAAGTGGACATAACTTGATAACATTTGTGATTTCTTAGACACAGTAAATTGGACGTACATTAACTCCACATAATTATGTTGTCTAACCCCTGTAGAGGAGGAATTACTTTCAGTGAGGGGAGATAATGCACCTCTTGTGGTTCCCAAGACTTCAAATTGTAGGCTGAATGTGTGAAAGGCATTGTACCCTTGCAAGCCCAGGTTACTTACTGCAGCCATGTGGCTGTGAATGCACAGACATCCACCACTTCCATTGTGACAAATGCTGACAGAGAGTGCAGTTTTTGATGTGAATTCCTATAGTTTAGCAGCATGAGCCATACTTTGCGGTAGTTACATATTTTCACGTAGTAATCTGTGTTTTGGTGACATTGCCTAATGAAGGCATTATGGATGAGGTACATGCCTTAGCCAGCAAACAAAAGCATAGAGGTGCCAGGTGAAGTCCATGTCTTGCAAAGTAGTGTAGTCTATTCAAAATGTCATCCCACACTGACAGGAACTGGAGCCCCTTAAAATAACACCAGACACAACCAGTTTCAGATGACTGTTTGTTCATTATATTGTTGTTTCATTCTAGGTGAGCTTGTAATGATGTTCACTCACAGGGACATAAATGGCTGGGACACACATTTAGTGAACTCAGTCATGTCTGGCTCCATATAATCCCTAGAGATACATCTCAAGTTGTGCATAGCAACACCAACCATGATGGATTAATAGTGGGACTTGTAGTGGAGAGACTTGTTTGCACGTGTGGAATGACAATTACTTGTGACACTCAGATGACCCTCCATTTCTCCTTGTTTAAGCTGGAGAGTGGGGAAGGAATATGTCTCATTGTACAATCAACTATGAGGACAACCTTTGCAATAGATAACTATTGCCTTAGGCACATCCTTGTTAAGTCACTGGTGCTCCTTTTTTATGTGTATTGTGTGCTTTGGGTTTAGTGTTAGTTGTACCAGGCGTGTGTTTTCAATATCTCTGTTGCTTGAGAATACCGGCACTCATGATGGTACTTCACTGATGCTGCAGTACAGGGCTGAGGCATTATCTGCCCTAAGTCAATAAAGACATTTCACCTAGGCTATTAGGTGAAAAAGTGGGGCGCTGACAGCTCATAGTATGAGGTTTCATCCTGGTATCTGCATAGTGAATGAGCAAAAGATGGGTGTATGTGGTACTGTGCTATTTTTTGGGGACTAACATATATGGTGTACAGTAGGGGAGCTATCCAAAGTGTGATCTATACTTCTGTTGTGGAGAGATTAGGTGTGATATTACTGTTTGTCTAAGTGACATTTGGCCAGCTGTATTGAGCTGTACAATACCTGATCTGCTAGATAACATCAGGCAGTGGTAAGGTAAAATAATGTAACTGTCGTTTCTGCATCTATAATTGCAAGGAGTTAAGCTCTCTGCACACAAAAAAGAGCAGAGAAGCTAAGACAATGAAACAGTGTTAAAGCTCAGAAATATACCAAAAAATTACCTTACAATACATAGTCCTACTGTACACTCAAGGCACAGGGGTGCAGGGGTGTTTTCTCACAAATCGTGTCATGATGTTTACTTATGAATAGGTGAACTGAATTGGATTCATAAAGTGTGAATCCAGTGTATAGTGTGGGCAACACAACTGCAACAGAATAAAAGCAGTAAATGACTAATTGTTTGCTCATAACATTACATAGGCAACAGAGTCAAAAGCAGCACAGTTTTCTTTTAAAAAGTTACCATAGCAACACAAAGCACACTAACAAAAATTTTTATTACATAGCTAACAGCAACAACTGCACATAGTGCAGGGCTTTTTTGTCATAACAGTACGTAAATAAAACAGCATGATGAATGTGCATGTAACAGTGTTCCATAGGTTGCTGTAGGACACTCTCTTTGTAATGTCCAAAAACAACTCTGGCACACCCCCCCAATTGACTGCAGTGAGAATTGAATCCCTACTTATCTATGTACAGAGACTACAAAACACAATACTTAACACTCCCACCACAACACAAATCTAATTTTAACAGGACTGCCAGTGGTCTTATAGTAGATAATGTCAACAGGCCATGTGGGGTACAAGAGGTTAGAGGCCTGCTAGAAATTGAAGTTTGTGCAAGCACAAAAACACTGCAAAACCATGCCATTGGAGATGTCAATTTGGGATACATACTTCCACTCTCTTTTATGGACACACACACATGCACACACACACACATACACACACTTGACGGCAGTGAGACTAGAACTCCTAAGTAAGTACAGAAACTACAGAACACAGTACTGAATGCCCATGCCATGGCACACATCTGATTTTAACATGACTGCAGGTGTTCTTATTGTAGATGACATCAGCAGGCCATATGGGGGACAAGAGGTTGGAGGCCTTCTAGAAATGGATGTTTGTGCAAGCACAAAAACACTTCAAAACCATGCCATTGGAATACGCACTTCCATTCTTCATTATGGACACACATACACACACACACACACACACACACACACACACACACACACACACACACACACACACACACACACACACACACACACACACACACACTCTCTCTCACACAGTCTACTGCAGTGCGAACCGAACCCCTACCTAAGTGCACAGACTACAGAACACAATATTGAATGCAAGTGCCATGGCACACGTCTGTTTTATGGGAGACTGCAGGTGAACCTATAGCAGATGAACATATAGTAGATGATATCAGCAAACCATGTGAGGAACAATAGCTTGGGAGGCCTGCATAGGCACATTGCTCCTTGGTGTCATGTGAAGCTAGTACCCTAACAGTAGTATACTGTTTGAAGCCTAGCTGTGTAACAACATAAGTCCCCTTACTGAACATATTTGACTGTTTGAGTTTGGCAATGCAAGGCTGTGAGCATCACTAAATGGCCCTGTCCATGAGGGAGCACACAACATTATATATTACATATTTTGTTTTGTGTTTGATATATCTGTTGTAAAATTAAGGAGGCCCCAGGGTCATCCTGATTGGTGGTGTGGTTGGTAGTGGGGAAACAAATGGATGGATATTAAATGTATGTACATATAGTTATATTGTGCCCTGTGCAATGTTTGCAAATGTAGACTTAGGTCAGACAAAACATTTGGGGAAATATAGAACAATAGGAGTACGGATCTATGTATATAATGTAATAGCCATAGTACAAATGCAGTGCTTAATGCGCTACATGTACACTCATGTGCATTTGCCACTTTTACCTGCTTGTGTGTAGGAAAGCTGTGTGCGTACATGAGGTGCATTGCTAATATCTGAGCCTTCCTATTATGTAATATATATGTACTACTAAAGCACAATCCTATCACTACTCCATGCCGGGATTTCCCAGTTACTAAGGGCAGTAATTGAATGTATATGGTTTCTTTTGTTGGTAGTCTGACATAAATCTTATCAGATTTTTCACTGTTTCTGCAATGCTGTGCATCATGCAAACTAGCTAAGCCTTATCCAAACTGATTTCAACATCCGTCACACCGCACATATGTGGAATTAAAACAAGACAGTGATGAAAACAGTATGGGATACAGAGTCAATGTTTGTACAACACACTACCTATTGCTAGTACACCTCAAACATTTTTACCTATATCGGGATTAGAACCCTCAACAGCAATACAGCTTCAGTAAACAGGATGGCTGTCTTAGTCCATTTGGCCACAGAAGCAGATTGCCAGAACAAAGCTGGGGTCATTCATCACACAACAACCTGCATAAAAATGTACACTGTTATCAGAGCATGGACTGTATATTGTACAAGTACTTCTCTGTGTTATATATGGACATAGAGCAGTTAGTAGTCACACGGCCTGTCATAATTATGGATACATATACACACACACACACACACACACACACACACACACACACACACACACACACACACACACACACACACATGTCTTACATGTGTGTGTTTTTGGTTAATTCAACAGTTACCTAACACATACAATGTGTAATTAATTCTGTATAATATTCCTGAAAATGTGATGGGATATTTACTGTGACATAAACACTTATATACTGTGGGTTTGGGGATAGTATAGCTGAGTTACTGTTATGGCATTTGCAAGGGAGCACTCTTGTTTTGGGGGGTGGGGGAACAAAGCACATTTATGGTTAGAATACAAATGAGTCTGAACTCAAAAACTGCAATGTGTAGCCTAACTTTGTAACTTTTCTCTTGAATGATGTGCCAGTATTCTGCTGGGGTACAACTGTGTGAATGCTTCATGCCTGAAGCCTTCTAATTACAAATGGACACATATTAGTAAAATAAGTGTCTGTAGTCACATGTCAATTTAATTTCTGTATAAATCTACCACCATTTAGTTGCATACTGTAACAAGCTAATACACACAAGGACATATCATAATATTCTTCAAGAATACATTCTAGGGTCAGGACTTACCTCATAAATGCAGCAGTTGACACGACTTTAGTTCAGGGCTGACTCTGTCTGATGCAAGCAGTACACAGCCAATGCATGGATAGGTACAGGTTGTGTGAGTTGCCCGGCATCAATTTTAATATATCTATGTGAGTAGTTGAAAGGTATTACTCCCTAGGTTCCTAAGTGGTCAGTGAATGTGCTGTGCATTGTCTCTTAGCCAAAGTATGAGCATACTGAGCACGTCTACATCTGCCTACAGGGACAGCAGCTGGGGGTTTCTCCTCTGAATCCTCCTGTGACTGTGGCTGTGGTGACCTAGGCATTGATGGGCTGATGTGTGTCCTTCTCTCTTGCTAATCCTGCTACATCTGTTTCTGCAGGATCAGATTATGGAGCATAGCACATACTGTGAATATTTGTGTAGATGTGCATGGACTATAGTGCAAGGCTCCACTGGATATATTTAGGCACTGGAACTGTGACTTTAGAAGCCCAAACACATGCTCTATGATGTTTCTAGTTTGTGCATATGCCTCATTATGGCGTTCTTCCATGGGTGTGTGTACATTTCTGATGGGCATCATCATCTACGATTCCAGGGCATAGCCAGCATCCACCAGTAAATGACCTGTGGGATGTGCCCCCTAGCAAACATCTGGAACAGCTGTGATGTGTGCCAGATATGGCAGTCATGATAACTGCCAGGGTTGCCAGCACAAACATTTGAGATAATCCCCTGGGCATTGCACATGATTTAGCAGTTGTTGGAGTGGTGCTCTTGCAGTTAATGTAGGTTCAACCTTGCTAATTAGGTGGTGCCTGATGTGTACACGACTGCAAACTATGGCACCCAGTACATCAGGGCAGTGTGCTACATGATAGAACTGTTGCATAATGCTTTCCCTCTCCTCAGAAGTAAGGGGAAAATATATGTGCTCACTGGCATGTAGGAGCATAGCATCTAGGAATTGTTGGAGGATCTTGGATGCTGATGCCTGTGACACACCCATAATGTCCCCAGTTGGTCTTTGAAAAATACGTGTAGCTAATATTCTAAGGGCTATAAGTACCTTAGTTTCCACTGGAATCAGTTTCCTTTGGTTGGCTCTAGCTCTGAGTTAAGGGTGCCAGAGCTCACAAAGTTCTTGTAATGTGTCCCTGTCCACCTTATATCTTTACACTCTCCATCTCAAGTAGCTCCTGGAAAGTTACCCTGGGCTTGAACACTTCTCCTTCTCTACCTAGGCCTATTGCCAGCAGCAGCAGCATTGACTTCAGCCTCTAGCACATGCAGATGTAGAATAGCTGCAACAGCCCCTAGCATTATCTCAGTTAAAATTACCAAGTCTCTACTCCAATGATATTGAAGTATTGAGGGAAAATAAGAATGCAGGCTACATGGATACTTTATATATGTTTTGAATAGATCCACCATGTGGGATTGGGTAATTAAGATGTAGTTCACCTGCTTAGGCTGTAATTAGCATTATTTAAAATGCCTGCTTGAATGCTGAGTAGTGCACTATGCACAGCTTCACACAGCTCCGCACAGCTCAGTGCACCTTTACATAACTAAGGTTAGAATAAGAAAAATTTATGATTTTTATCTCTGTTTTCCTGATAGAGTAAAAACAGGCAACATAAAACATGAAAATAAGCTTGCACAGCCTGTACTTGAAGCCAGCACCCTTGACACTGTAGCACTATACATACACATCCTGCCACAGTAATAGTTATTACATAATAAGCCTTTTATTGCTCCATTTCCCATTGATGCACTAAGTGCAGCAACACACAAACATACTGACATAAAAAAATAAATAAAAGTTGACACACCTCCCTGATGTCATCACTCACTGTTGACATCCATTGGAAACATAAACACTGTGTAGATCCCTACATGAAGTGAACATCTTTACACAGTTACTGTTTGTTGTGATTTAATAATTCTACAGAACTTTGGCCATATTTACATAATGAAGCTAATATTCTTCTTGCATCTCTACATATTCCTCATTATGCAATTTCCTGCCTGCTTTACTTTCAGTACACTTGTACTTTCACATTTTGTTTTTCTTTATATTATTCTTGTCCCACCTAAAAAAAAAAAAAAATTAAACTTAGTTACATGCTTTGTAAGAAATGTGCTCTTTGTCATTATATTTTAGTTCTCTTTAAAAATTGTGTCTCCTGTAAGAATTGGCAATGCATGTTACTGTTTTCCTGCTGGAGCTTTTCTGCTTGGGTCTCCACTGAAAAAGGGTCTCTACCCATTCGGAGTAACCCAATTAACAAATGACAAATAAACAAACAAATAACCGTGCTGACAGCCTGGATTCTACATGGTTAGTAGCTGTGTAAGCAGGGCAGGATAACTGCACTGGAACACAATGCTGTAAACACAAGGCAGGATATTACTTTGGCTACATATGTCATACAGAACACATCATACTTACAGTATATTATAATACACTATTTCTTCAATTTTAAATATTTTAAAGGGATGCATTATGTACAAGTTTATGATTCAGTTAGGGGTGGGGAGCCAAAGGCACATTTATAAAAACTAATAACGGCCACGAGAAACTCACAATTTCCAAAATGAAAGACAAGCTGCTGTGTGCGTAGTCTGTTGCCAAACTGAAGTTTATTCACATAAAGACCACGAATAACATAAAGCGCTTTTCATTTGCTCAATAGTACAAACTTCTTAAGATGAAAAGTTAACTCTCCGCAATCACTTAAATTATGTAAAATCATGTGGTTACTTTAATTTGAATACTTAGTTATTTAGTTAACTCATTAAAAACCAAGTCACAATACAAGTATAAAACATGTCTAAAAAATTTTTTTTTTTACACATAGAGTAAAGCAGCTATGATGTGACAAAATCATAACAGTTATATAAAATATCTCTTAAAACCAAACACTATATCAAAACGTTCTTGTTAACCAATCATTCTGTTAAAAAAAAAAATATATATATATATATATATATATATATATATATATATATATATATATATATATATATATATATATATATATTCATTCATTCATATCTCACTAAGTCAAGTTTTTTAGCTTAAGAAAGCATAAGATAGAACCACTTTCATTTAAGCCTGGGTAGGTACAAGCATTGGTCTACAATATTCATAACAACTCAAGTTTTTCTAATAAAATAGTTGCTGGACCACTTTTAAGATCTATGTTCACTTGGTCAATAGCTTTAAATTTAAAAATATGTGTTAAACATTGACTAATGTGTCTTGCCACTGCATTTTCCATCTTGTTCTTACCTATACAATACAGATGTTCATATATATGCTCCCTCAGTTTACGTTTGGTTTTCCTGATGTAAAAAGAGTGGCATAATTGGCACTGGGCAAAATACACAACTAGTTTAGAATTACAATTGTATTTTTTATGTATGTAGGTGGTGCTGTGGTAACATTGTCACCTCACAGTAAAACGTTGTCCTGTTCGATTCTCAGCTAGAGCATCTTCTGTGTGGAGACATGCATGAATGGGCATACCTTCATTGAAGGTTGTACGTCAGGGCTGGCAACTCGGCACGTAAAAATCTACTGCTAATCATTAGCGGACCGGAGTTCCGCTGTGGCGACCCCTAACCAGGAAAAGCCGAAAGACACAACAACAACATGTATGTAATATGTGTTATTTGTATCTGAAATTTAGTACCTGTCTCTATATGTTTACAAAAGTTACACATTTCACATTTGAACATCCCTATGTTACGTGTCATGTTCACTAATGACTTCTCGACATAATTTTTCAGATTAAACCCCCTTCTAAAAATAACTGTAGGGTGGCCACCTATTTTATTAAAAAAAATATCTCTCTGTGCTCATTAAATTCCAATTTTTCCTGATGATCTTTTTTATTTCCAAAGCTTGGGTAATGTATGTAGTAATACAACTAATGTGCATGGAGCCACTATTACTGTTAGATTCAACACCTATATCAGTGTTGTTAAGGCCAAGTGGCTGAAGTTAAAGGTAAGGTAAATCTGAACACTGCAGAAAATATAAAATACTACTCAGGATAAAGCGCCCTCATGAAGCAAAGCAAAAAGTCCAATGTATCCAAAACTCCAAGGCCACAACACAACAATCGGAGTTGACCTCTCCACAGATACAACTTTATTTGAAGAACATAAAAAGATACAAATGGCCAGTAAGCCTTTCACGTTATAATAAATACTTCTTCAGACTTCTAGCTGCCATCTTATCCAAATCACCATTTATAAAATTAAAGAACTAAACATGTATCACTTGCTCTATACATTAATTCAATACATGACTGGTGTTTCAAAATATATAAATATAGAATACATATAAAAATTACCTAAATGCATATGAAAGTGACTTAAATAAACTGCATATAAAAACATATGTAAAAAAATATATAAAAACATATAAAAACTATGCTGAAAAACCTACATAACTTCAATTAATGTGCAAAAGGTCTATCTTTCAGGAATGGCTTCAGTGACATTCTATCATTTAACCCATGCAGTCTGTTTGCTTGTAGTCTTACAATCCATCTAGCCTCTTGTTTCTCAGTGTGATTCCTATCATCACCCAACCTTGCTGTTTTATGTATAAGTTCTATGACTGTAAAACAAAATTTATGAGTGGTGTCATTCTGTATGACATGCCTGGCGAAGGCGTTACTCTCATCTTCTTTGTTTATTGCGTATATGTGTTCCCTGATGCGTTCTCTTAATGTCCTATTAGTCTTATCGACATAGAACTACATTTTTGGCAGACTGCTAACTACACTGAATCCCTTGTCTTACAGTCAGCGTATAATTTAAAAGTAAATTTCTGTTTAGTATCTGGGTGAATGAATTCATTGGACCCAGATACATAGTGACAATGATTACATGACCTACACGGGAATGTACCCTCTCTGACTGATCTAACTCTTTCTACTCTATTATTCTCAAAGCAGAGTAGCCTTTTCAGGGACTGAGTGTTTTTATATGTAAAATGTGGTGTCTCTCCTACTGCAGCTCTAACTTTATGGTCTAGAGTTAGGATATGCCAATTATTATAAATAATATATTTAATCTTCTTGTTGTTACTAGTATAAGGTAACACAAGGTTCCAAATTTTCCATTAGTTTTGTTAGATGTTGTGTCATTTCTATTGTTCATTCTTCTAATGAAAGGTTTACCAATACTATCACTCTTAATCACATCTGTATTATGTGTATTCGAAATTTCATGATTCTTGTAGCCTCTCTCTTTAAAGTCATTCTTCAATTCATCTAGCTTTAACTTAAATACTTCATCATCGCTAGTAAATCTGGAGGTTCTCAAAGTTTGACCTTTCACTATATTCTGATAGATATGGGGGGGGGGTGCATGCTTGTCCGATGCAATAATGTATTCTTCCTGCATGCTTTCCTAAAAAGTTCTGTATGTATCATTTCAACATATTTAGACACTCTCACATCTAAGTACTCTATCATCTCCTTTGACCAACTACCTGTGAATTTCAGAAAGGTGGTAGTCCCATTTATATATTCAATAAATTCTCTGAGGTTGTCTTCATCATCTCCCCAAATTAAAAAGACATTGTCAACAAAATGCTTGTAGTATTTAATTCTGGTACTATAATGTGTATTTTGCATTATATATGTATCCTCCCAATATGCCATAACAAGATTTGCATAAGAGTTAGGACATGGAGTCCCCATCGCTACGCCTTTCTGTTGTAAAAAATAAGTCTTATCATATAGAAAGACATTGTTCTTCAAAATCATGTCTACTAACATCACACATCTAATAATCATATCTCTAGGTATATCTTGTTTTATCAGAAACAATCTCATATACACAATTCCTATATCATTAGGTATACTCATAAACAAGGAGGTAACATCTAAAGTCACCAACAAATCAGAAGATATATCACTCTCTCGTGATGTGTAATCTGTTAAGGTTTCAAGAAAATGTTGAGTGCCTTTAATTACTGCATTAGTCTTATCAACTATCTGTCTAAGATGTTTTTCAACATAGACGCTGACTCTGTCAGCCAGCCTTTATTGGCTACAATTGGTCTCATATCAGGATTCAGCAGACTTTTGTGCACCTTGGGTAAACCCCTTATTGTAGGAGCTTATGGTTTCTCAATTAATAAATATTTATATAATTCAAAATCTATTACATTGCATAGAAACATGTCATACAATTCACTCTGAACATCTCTTATAATTTTGTCTAAACACATAGTGTTCAGGGGTAAATAAGTATCTAAGTCTCTTAACATCTCATTTATTTTGCTGGTATAAAAATGCGTATCCATTATTACAATTGCACCGCCTTTATCGGCTGGTCTAATAATGATTTCATCATTACTCTGCAAATTTTTAAGAGCTTCACACTCAACAACGCTTAAATTATAAAAATCATTCTTATCAGCCTTCTTTACTAAATCTAACAAATCTCTCACACAAGCCCTTTCAAATGTTCCTAATAAGGAATGTGACGGGGGTACAAATGTCGAAGGTTTTCTGAAGCCTTCTGGTGTATTAGTCATGTTCTCACCAAATAACATATTTAGACTTACCTTTCTAGTAAACATTTTAATGTCCAACAATAGGTCTATATAATCAGCATTTTTCGCGGGTATAAACAATAGTCCTTTGTAAAGAAGTTTTGTTTCTACTTCATTCAAGTAGTAATTAGATATATTTATTATTAAACTCGATTCACTGGTCACAGCATTTTCTTTTGAAATTCCAGACATTCTTCTGACGATTTGCATTTCTTGACCCTCGATTGTGGGCTCCATACTGGTTTCTGGAACTCTTTGATGGGTAGTGAAAAAGGAAAAAACAATATTTCATCAGTAGATGTTGTAGCTGTTTCACATGAGATGGGTTTCTTCCTGCATACATCTTGTGTGTTTGTTACACACATAGATGTGGTTTGTGTATCTACTAATTTATTAGGGCATGTATCTATTCCTTCTGTCTCATCTCTTTCGACGACATCTAATCTGTCTGCTAATGCCATATGACGTCCATCCGTTGCTGGTGTATGGTTGGTGTTAGTGGGTTGGGTTGAATCCCTGGTTCTAATTGGCTCTCATGGCCATGAGAAGACATTCTCCTTCTGAAAATCTGAATAGTCCCTTTCATGCTTCTGTTTTTTAGTTTGCATTAGCTTGTTATCAAGCAAACTCAAACGTGTGCTTAGTTCTGCTAAAAAATCATTCATCTCAGTAGCTGAAATCATGCTCATTAACTCCTTTTGTATTTTGACTGCCACATCTGATAGCGTATTCTCAATTACTATGTATTGCTCTATAAGCAACTGCATATATGTAAAACTGGTGTCAATATTTAACTGTTGCCACTTCACAAGAAGATTAGGGTATGTATTGCTGAACGTTGGCATTTTCAGTATTCTGAGGCCTCTTGGCACAATTTTGAAACAGAGACATGTCTCCATATGCCTTCTCTGCCATTGCATACACTTCAGCTTATCTAGGTTATTTTCTAGCTTCCTAGTGAGCTGTATGACATTTAAATTATGTGTGCTATTTGCATTTTGACTAGCGTTCACTGTTAGATCAGTTCTCGTTAACTTAAGCAAAGGATTAGCTTCTGCTTTTAACAGTCTAACAAAGGAGACGTCTTCTCTTCCATTAAGACGTCTACCTGATACTGGATCGAAGGTATTCAACTCCATACCAGAGTAATGATGAAATCGTTATTAGACCAGCCGATAAAGGCGGTGCAATTGTAATAATGGATACGCATTTTTATACCAGCAAAATGAATGAGATGTTAAAAGACTTAGATACTTATTTACCCCTGAACACTATGTGTTTAGACAAAATTATAAGAGATGTTCAGAGTGAATTTTATGACATGTTTCTATGCAATGTAATAGATTTTGAATTATATAGATATTTATTAATTGGCAAACTGCGGTGGTGGTGCTGCAGTAGCATTGTCGCCTTACAGTAAGACATTGTCCTGTTCGATTCTCAGCTAAAGCGTCTTCTGTGTGGAGACATGTGTGAATGGGCGTACCTTCGCTGAAGGTTGTGCATCAGAGCTGGCAACTCGGCATATAAAAATCTACTGCCAATCATTAGCGGACCGAAGTTCCGCTGTGGCGACCCCTAACTGGGAAAAGCCGAAAGACACAACATAAATATTTATTAATTGAGAAACCATTATTTCCTACAATAAGGGTTTACACAAGGTGCACAAAAGTCTGCTAAATCCTGATATGAGACCAATTGTAGCCAGTAAAGGCTGGCTGACAGAGTCAGCGTCTATTTATGTTAAAAAACATCTTAGACAGATAGTTGATAAGACTAATGCAGTAATTAAAGGCACTCAACATTTTCTTGAAACCTTAACAGATTACACATCACGAGAGAGTGATATATCTTCTGATTTGTTGGTGACTTTAGATGTTACCTCCTTGTTTACGAGTATACCTAATGATATAGGAATTGAGTATATGAGATTGTTTCTGATAAAACAAGATATGCCTAGAGTTATGATTATTAGATGTGCGATGTTAGTAGACATGATTCTGAAGAACAATGTCTTTCTATATGATAAGAATTATGTTTTACAACAGAAAGGCGTAGCAATGGGGACTCCATGTGCTAACTCTTATGCAAATCTTGTTATGGCATATTGGGAGGATACATATATAATACAAAATACACATTATAGTACCAGAATTAAATACTACAAGCGTTTTATTGACAATGTCTTTTTAATTTGGGGAGATGATGAAGACAGCCTCAGAGAATTTATTGAATATATAAATGGGACTACCACCTTTCTGAAATTCACAGGTAGTTGGTCCAAGGAGATGATAGAGTACTTAGATGTGAGAGTGTCTAAATATGGTGAAATGATGCATACAGAACTTTTTAAGAAAGCATGCAGGACGAATGTGCATTATTGCATTGGACAAGCATGCACCCTCCCATATCTATCAGAATATAGTGAAAGGTCAAACTTTGAGAACCTCCAGACTTACTAGCGATTATGAAGTATTTAAGTTAAAGCTAGATGAATTGAAGAATGAATTTAAAGACAGAGGCTACAAGAATCATGAAATTTCTAATACACATAATACAGATGTGATTAGGAGAGATAGTATTGGTAAACCTTTCATTAGAAGAATGAACAATAGAAATGACACAGCATCTAACAAAACTAATGGAAAATTTAGGAACCTTGTGTTACCTTATACTAGTAACAACAAGAAGATTAAATATATTATTTATAATAATTGGCATATCCTAACTCTAGACCATAAAGTTAGAGCTGCAGTAGGAGATACACCACATTTTACATATAAAAACACTCAGTCCCTGAAAAGGCTACTCTGCTTTGAGAATAATAGAGTAGAAAGAGTTAGATCAGTCAGAGAGGGTACATTCCCGTGTAGGTCATGTAATCATTGCCACTATGTATCTGGGTCCAATGAATTCATTCACCCAGATACTAAACAGAAATTTACTTTTAAATTATACGCTGAGTGTAAGACAAGGGATTTAGTGTAATTAGCAGTCTGCCAAAAATGTAGTTCTATGTCGGTAAGACTAATAGGACATTAAGAGAACGCATCAGGGAACACATATACGCAATAAACAAAGAAGATAAGAGTAACGCCTTCGCCAGGCATGTCATACAGAATGACACCACCAATTTTGTTTTACAGTCATCGAACTTATAGATAAAACAGCAAGGCTGGGTGATGATAGGAATCACACTGAGAAACAAGAGGCTAGATGGAGTCTAAGACTACAAGCAGACAGACTGCATGGGTTAAATGATAGAATGTCACTGAAGCCATTCCTGAAAGATAGACCTTTTGCACATTAATTGAAGTTATGTGCGTTTTTCAGCATAGTTTTTATATGTTTTTATATATGTTTTTACATATGTTTTTACATATGTTTTTATATGCAGTTTATTTAAGTCACTTTCATATGCATTTAGGTAATTTTTATATGTATTCTATATTTATATATTTTGAAACACCAGTCATGTTTTATTAAAGTATTGAATTAATGGATAGAGGAAGTGATAGATGATTGGTTCTTTAATTTTATAAATGGTGATTTGGATAAGATGGCAGCTAGAAGTCTGAAGAAGTGTTTACTATAACGTGAAAGCACCTACTGGCCGTTCGTATATTTTTATGTTCGTCAAATAAAGTTGTATCTGTGGAGAGGTCGGCTCCGATTGTCGTGTTGTGCCCTTGGAGTTTTGAATACATTAAATCCGAACACTCTGATGGATTTCTAATGGGTCCTATTTTCAAAATTGGTTGGTATATTCCTATGCTTCTTTTATTTTGAACTTCCTTAATTAATTCCAAAATAAGTCCTTTTGGGTAACCCCATTTTAGGAACACTGATTTCATGTTTTCACATTTTCATATTCATCTTTAAAATCGTTTTCTAAAGACACCATTCTTGCTACCCTTACCAACTGTATTTTAATGACTGATTTTTTTTTTTTGGTAAGGGTGTGAGCTAGTAAAATGCAAGAAGGTGTGTGAGTATGTTATTTTCTGATGAATTTTTGCTCTGTAAGATGATAAAGTTCTATCCTTTTTAAGATCCACATCTAAATATGTTATAAATTCCGTGGCAACATTTTTAGTGAAATACAAGAAATCTGTGGTCTTATTCAAATAATGAATGAGTGTATCTGCAACCTCCAAATCCCCCTTCAAAAAGTTAAAAAATTGTATTCCTCTTGGTATTCAACTTATTCAGGTCTTTGAGAAAAGACCATGAATCTCGACATATTTGTCTCTCTTTTTTAATGAATTGTTTAAATACTAGGTTGACTACCTTTGCACTTGCATATGTTAGGGAATGTCTTTCATCCACTAACATGCACATTGGGGGGTTGTCTATGCTCTTGTGCAACTTAGGGAGTCCAAATATCCTAGGTGTTTTTGGGTATAATGTTGTGATCTAGTTAAATGTGTGTGTAAATCATTTGTAGATTGAATGAACATGTCATTAAAATATGAATTTGCTTGTCTGTATGCCATGTTTAATTAATTTATACTTATTTTTTTATATGTAGGACTAACTAGCAATTCCTTCATTTTAATATTGTAATCTTCTATACCCATGACCACCATGCCATCACCCTTATCCGGTTTCATTACTCTAATGTGTAGGTGCCTGTAGTCATTTAATATTTTGATTTTGTCACTGTTCACATTTCTACACTATTTAAATTTGTTTCTCTTGTCACTTAATGTTCTCATGTACAGTTCACAAACTCTCTCAAACAATACTAAACTAGGATGAATAGGTGGATTGTAAATGCTGAGAATTCTTAAATATTCAGTTGTATTACATGAATTCCCTAACCATACAGTTAAATTTAATTTCCTAGTATAACATTTCAAATCTAGTAAAGTATTTTCTAGATCCATGTGTCATGCAGGCACAAATGACAAACCTTTTGACATAAGTTCAATCCACTCACTTTCAATTGTCATATCAGTGTAATTGTAAATTTTAAAGTCAGCGTCTCTATTAAACAAGATACAACAATGTGTATTGACAATAGAATGTTCATTTACATTAGTAACGATTACCTTTTCTGTCTGGCTTTGCCCTGGGTATTGTATGAATGGTGATTATTTGTTTTGCCTGGGCTGTAGTTCTGGGTCCTTACAGAATGAAACTTTTGCCCTGAAGATTGCACTTTTTGTGCATATGAGTCTCTTTTGTCGTTTTATTTATTATTATTATTAGAAAAGGTATTACTTTTGCTGTAGTTATTCACTTGCATAGTTTGTGATTCATTCCTTCCCAAGCCACTAGTCAATGGAACTACTGGTGACGTCACCTCTTGGGTTGTACCATTATCTTCTGTTCTATAGGTACATCCCTATACTTGTCTCTGTTCCATGTTTGCAAAGACGGTGGATTAGGGTATGCAGTTTTGTTGTAATATTCTATTTGGTCACGTTTCAATTTCTTCATTTTAATTTCCCCTCATTTTTTTTAACTGTTGACCAACGCTAGTAAAAATCCTTTTATAATCATATTGGTACCAAGTATAATCTGTGTCGGACTTGATGGTCCTGTCCAGCACAGTAATTTCACTCATTAAATTATCAACTGATTTTGGTAATGCTTTGACATCAAGTTCAAAAGCTCAAGTCCATGTTTATTAAAAAGTTTGATTACTTCCAAGTGAAAAGCAGATCCAATCTCTAATCCCGTGGGAAATTGCCATGTATGCAACCCCTTTGGGACGATGTTCTGTTTGCTGCATTCAGTGAAATAAACAATTTCCAACTGAATTTTTTTACACGTCATTAATTTATGATCTAAGATTTTCAAGTTGTTGACAATGTTGCAAGGACTTCCTCCAGCCGGTTGCTCCTGTACTACATGGAAGGGTTGATCACACAGCTGTAACAGTTTGTTTAACCAAGCAGTGATGTCAGGTGCTCCTATAAGCCCCGAGGAAGTTCCACTCTCTGCATATGTAGGTTCTAGAAGTCACTCATTGTTTGAACCATTCATAGGTGTAGCATTAACATTATGAGGCAAATTGGTGTTACTGTCCATATTAGTACCAGTTGTTGATTCTTTAGATGGAGTAACAGACTTTTGCGATAACTGAGCTGTAGATTGAGACAGCTGCTCCACTCTAGCTGTTAGATCTTCTAACCATTGAGTTATGAGTCCAATAAGGATAGTTAAGTTCCCCTCTTCATTTTGTGAAGAGTGCTGGCTTAGACTAAGGGAATTTCCAGAAGCCATGATACACAACCATAAAAACTAATAACAGCCACGAGAAACTCACAATTTCCAAAATGAAAGACAAGCTACTGGGTGTGTAGTCTGTTGCCAAACTTCAGATTATTCACATAAAAACAATGAATAACATAACGCTCTTTTCGCTTGCTCAACAGTACAAACTTTTTCAGATGACATGTTAACTCTCCGCAATCACTTAAATTAGGTACTACACAGTCACTTCGATTTGCTTCATTAGCATAAATTTCAGCTACTTATGCTGAAATTTGCATTCCACAAAAGTTTCTGTATTTGCGCGTGAATGCATGTGATTGCATGCTCCTACACTGAATTTACTGAATCTATAACTTGCTGTACCCATGTATGCATCACACAGTGATGCACACATGGAAAAATGGTTTATTGAATTCCCCCCTGAGTCTTAATATTTCAAGAGAATTCTTATTTTGCACATTGTTTGAAAGATATCCTTTCTAATAATAGTGTTCAGGGTAGAAGACTGGGAATATACATTTTGTTATTAATGTACTTTAGAAGTAAAGAAAACAATGTCCCTTCTTTTTTTGAGTTTATAAAGGGGAATGGAGAGACATTATTCCTTAGACAAATGGTTGTAGATAGGGAAGAATTTTATAGGAAGATGTCTTGATTGAGTTCAGATAGTCAAATTGAAGTTTGTAGTGGAATAGGGAAATCTATTAGAAGCAAATAGGCATTTGAATAAAAATGTGTTTTGGTTGTTCTGCTACAATTTTGTTTGGGAAAGGAAATGTTTGTAGTTTCCTCTTTTGGACAGCCAATGCATTCTCTCCCATGTGGGACAAAAGTGTTAACTGAAAAATTTACTTTCCAGACCATGAAGTGAAAGGCAACTTGGGAAAAGGTGGGGAAAGCAATTAGATCAGGAATTATTTCACCAGTTATTGTTTCTATGGAAAAATGGGCTGTGGAAAGGAGGTTTTTGACAATGTAATGATAAGGATTATTGTTCAGGGCGGGGATAACCAATCAGCATATACAGGGTAAACAAAGTAATAATCGTTGAGGTAAGGTGAAGGGATACAGGAAGACATCAAATGCTTGAAAGAATGGAGAACTTAGAAAAGATAAGAGGTATGACAATGAAACTGGAGTACTAGGCTCTATTAAAAGCAGACTATAGTAGTTAACAAAAAAGGAGAAGAAAGATTGGATGCTTTACAGGATGTGCATTTGGAGAGAAAGATACTAATCTAGGAAATGGAGATTATTACGTGTGCCTAAACATGAGGAGTTGGGAGAAAGGATGTGGGTATTCTGGGATGAGAGGGGTTAATACAGTAGCTAGAATGAATGACTGCACACTGGGAGGGATTTTTGAGTCAATTAATCTCAAGACTAAGGGAAAATACACTGCGATTCCTATGTATTTCCCTCCTAGATTCAGGAATAATAACATACAAATATTTCAAGAAACACTGGAGGAATTTGTGACTGGTGATGATTATGGAAGTTGTGTAGCAATTCCTTTTTGGAGAAATCACACTAAAGAACAAAGTAAGAAGCTACAGGAAGTAGAAGAGGAAAATAAACATGAAATATTTGTGGAATACAAAGGATGATGTTGGAATATATTTATATAGTTAGGAATACAATAGGTAGAATGTTTGCCTATAGATCACACCGATGGGGTTGGGTAAAGTTAAATTATTTTTACCATGGTTGCACTCATTTTTTAATTTCTCCAAATCTTTTGAGTTTCTAATACTATGACTGGAATGGACCCCATTCCTAAGTCAACGTATGATTAAAGTTCATGAAATTAGTATTGTTTCAATCTTTGATGTTAGCCAAAAGTGCTGTTTGCAGCACATTCAATGTACCCAGTAATGACTCCTTCTGCAACTCATATGAACTTACATGTATCGCTGACATATCTAAGTACAACTGTAAATTCTTTTTTGTAAGACTTGTTGCTCCCACTACTACTGGAACTGTCTGGGTATCTTTCTTTCACATTGCTCTCATTTTCGCATGCAGATCCTGGTATTTATGACTTTGTGTCTCTCTGTACATAAGGCACTGTAGTCACTGGGTGTAGCAGTTTCAGTCATCAACGCTACTTTTGTCTTCTTTTCATGGACCACTATATATGGTTTTCTTGCATCTATATTCTTCCCCTTTTTGCAGTTCTCCATTATGACTCTATTTAACATTAAATGATCCTTTGCTCCATATGACTTTCTTTTATTACCTTTTTGTTCTATTGCCATGATTGAGTTTCCTTCTAAATGACTACAAACCCTGTCGGCATCAATTACAATATATAGTTTGTTTGTTGTCAGAAGGCAAGTTATTGGTCTATAGTTTTTCGATGGCTTGCAGGTTCACTCTTAAGTAGGAGTTTTGTTTTTCCTTTTGTTAGCCAAGCTGGGCTATGTGCAGGAAATGATGATAGAGAGAGAGAAAGCATAACCTGTTTGACAGTCCATAGCCCTTTGATTATCAAGATTTTGACATATATGAAAGTTGGACTTAAGAGTTGAAGGCATCATGCATTACTAAAATCAATGTTGTTAAAGTTGAAATGAAATGGGGTTACATATGGGAAAAGAACATAATAAAATACTGGTATTAATAGATGGGATAAAGTTAATGATATCTACATTTTATTACCATTAGCCAACAACAATGTTTTTGCAGAAAGTGATTCAAATAATTTTGAGTCTTGCCCACCTGGTTTAACTGTTATTCAGTCAGGTTTAGCCTTTTTGTAGAGCATTCTGGGACATCTCAGTCCCACACATAGACTGGATATTACTGCACCTCTTTCCAGCAGCAATATCAACATTTCTGACTTTACCTTCGATTTTTCCCTTTATGACTATGACTTTGAGTCTAAAAGGACTGGTACTAAACACAAAAGAATGCTACCTACCAAGACGTATTCTACAGTTACAGCACATAAATTGGAAAATACAGCGAAGGGGCCTGACAAGCACCATCTAGTACAGATTTATTCAATAAATTCTTATCTTTTGACTTTAAAGTGGACAGTGTTGAAGTATCTGATCATGTAGTCTTTTCACGTGAAGGGAATCATAGTATTGTGAAGGGAAATTTGAAGTCCATGATATATTCTTTGGGAAAGAAACTTAAAACTATTAATGGATTAAAAGTGGATAACATGTATTTACAGAAATGTATAGAATTTAAGATAGTACCCAAGGGACTTAGGTTCTTCAAGTTGCCATTGGGTATTGATTTAACCACTTCAAGTATTAATGAATTTAACAGTTTTTTTGACGAATGTGGGTTCAATTATATAGGTATACTTATGAAGTATCATGATGAGAGATTGAGTAACATTATTCATGAAGTAGAGGTTTTGAATACACAGATTGTGAGTGACCTACTATTCAAGGATTGGGAAAGATTATATAACAAACAATATTTTGAGGCTAAAAAATGGGCTGACAACCTCTGTAAGAGGAAATTGGACAAAATTAAAAATCAAAAAACAGAATTACAACAATGATAATATTAGGGATGATAGTGATACTGCAGAGGGTCCAACTTCCAAGCCAGGGGGATACGATAAGAGAGACCACACCATCGATTAATACAGTAAGACATTTGAATACATCTAGTATACTTTACACACACAATCAACCCACTGGTGATAGAAATTATGATGGAAGTGACTATGATAGAGACAACTTTTAATATTTACAATTACACAGACTTACAGGTTATGAAAACACATTTTAACTTGTTTGAGAAGGGATTGAAATTTATACTAAATCCCAAATTTTGTTTAACTGATGTATTGATTGATTTTAAAAAATATATAAGGAAGATCAACTTAGAGGTATTTTTCAAAGACAAGAACATTAAGACTGTTAAAAATATAGATAGTGGTATGAATTTAGGACAAAATTTGTCCATTAAGAGCAAGTTTACACCTGTCAACCACCCCGTCATTGACACCTTTGATAAGGTTGTCACTAGAGAGATTTATGGTCAGTACAATGAATTTAGACAGTTAAAAGGTAATACCAATCTGACTAAGGATGAAGAAGGACTACTCCAATCATTGAGAAACAACAATACCATAAGAATAATGAAACCCGATAAAGGGGGAGGGATAGCAATATATGATAATATGATATATACACAAAAAATATATGATATCTTACATAGTACGGGGAATTATGTTAGTATTTCTAGAAATGAACTACACATTGCCTACCAGAGGATTGATTCATATATTGAGGAATATTCTTTGACTTTATAAATTTATTAAAGTTGAATACCCCAGGTTGGCTACAATGGTGGGCATTCCCAAGATTCATAAAAATATCAATGACCCTCCCCTGAGACCTATAGTTTCGGGTAGTTATTCTAAAACTTTTAAGATGGGAAAGTTTATTGACACCATTTTGAAAAATATATATACCCTTATTCCACATATGGTCAAGGATTCGTGGTGTTTCCTTTCCAAGTATCCAGAATAACAACTCAAAATATATAATCACTATTGATGTGATTGATTTATTCTCATTAAACAGGAGGGCTTGGAAGCCTTCTAATAGTCTAAGGAGACTTGGAATGGGACACCATATGTCTCTTAACGGAGATGATGTCTATAGTTTTAGATAATAATTTTATCTACTTTGAAGGAGAACTATTTAAGCAGACCAGTGGGGCATGTGAACCCATACTTTTCCAATGTCAAGTACTATTCTAGGTTTTTAGATGATTTATATATACTTTGGGAAGGTAGAAGGGAAGATATGTTAGCCTTCTTAGATTTTATTGTAAAAAGTAGTGACTATCTAAAGTTTACGTATAATATAGACACAAAAGGCTTACCATACTTGGATACCTTGGTAACACATGATGAGGGAAAAATAACATCTAGAATTTACAGGAAGGCTACCTTCTCTAACAATTACTTAGATTATACAAGTTGTCATCCACCTAAGGTAAAATACAACGTCTTTAAAGGACAATGTATAAGAGCTACTAGAATGGTATCTGAATTGACAGATTTGAAAAAAGAAATAACATTAATACAGAATTATTTTATAGAAAGGGGTTATCCAAGTAGTATGATGACTGAGACAGTGGCTTATATATTAAAAAATAGGGACATAAAGTATAAACCATTGTTGGGATCAGGAGATATTATTATTTATCCTAAATTGAATAATGATGGAGTAGGACCAAGTTACTTAAGGGCATGTATTATACCATATAATTATGCCACAGAAAAGATTCAATTAATCATCTCAAAATTTTGGTATTTGATTAGTAGTGACCAATATTTGGTAGATATATTGGGTAATAAACCGAAATTCATATACAGGATGGGTATGAATATGAAAAAACTTTTGGAACATAATATAGGAGGAAATAAGAAATATGAACCTCACAAAGGAAGCAAAAAGTGTGGATTTTGCAATTATTGCAAATATATGAATTGTGTTGGTAAAATTGTATTGAAGAATGGACATAGGAGTGTCATCACTTGTAAAAATGGGAATTGTAATACGAAAAATGTTATTTATTTAGCTACATGTGACATCTTATTATGTGGGGAGAAAGTTTGAAAAAGCGCATATATGATCATTTGTACAGTATAAGAACAAAGGATGACACAAATGCCTTGTCCAAGCACGTTCATATGTTGGGAGTAGAACACACACTTAAATTTTCCATATTGGAGGTGATACCTACTAATCCCATGGGGGGTGATGTCAAAGGTTTAATAGCCTTTAAAGAAGCTTGGTGGCAACTATATACTGACGCAACCTGTCCACCGGGCTTAAATGATAATATTTCCATTAAAAGTTTATTAAACTAATATGCATTAATGTTAAATGTTAAAATAGTGCAAAGAGCACATACCACTATCAAATAAGGAACATATGAGTCTATTATATATGATAAATATTACAAGATGCACATTATATTATATTATATTATATTTTATTACAATTTATATGAGGTACATAATGTGCACAAATTAATAGGAAGGTTTTAACCAAATTATTGTTCTATATATATTTGTAGTTATTACATATTTAATATTTTTATTATTATTTTTTAGCTATTTTTCATATACAAGATTTATATAACAAATGAAATTATTATCATCTTGTATAGACAAGCACACAAATGGATGGTATAATTCATTAAATTAGTTTTTAATATAATTTTTATACCATGTTTTCAAATGAAATACATACACTTTATGAGAATAAGTGGGCTGAATAGAGACTAGTTGTTGGCTTTTAATGAGTACTTTTAATGAGTTGTATTAGACATTTAATTGAGTTGTATTATTTATTTATTCATGCATATTATTCATTTTTTTATATCATTATATACATATATGTGTATATTTCTTTAAGAATGAAGTTGCATGTTTTGGCGCCACAAAGTTGATTTAAACTCACTGAACGCTTTCTTTAGCAGTTCTGATGAAGACCAGTTGACGAATGGTTGAAAGCGCTTAACTGCTATTTTTATTGCTGTACACTTATGTGTTCCCTGGGTGTTTGATTTTTGCATCTGTATCGTTACATTCGAGCTTTTGTTGCTTGGATTATGTTTGTCTGGTGTTATGTGGATTAAACAGTGGATTTGAGAACGTGGTGTCTAACCGGACTGTCGCTTATTGGAGGTACCGTAGTACATTTAGGTGGTTTGCACTCTACCTGCTTGGTTTATAAAGTTAATGATCCTAAAACTATCAAATTGTCCAAAATACACTTCTGATATTAACAAACATAGACTCATCAACATTAAGGCATATTAAAAGTATCAAAGTAAATGGCTAAAGATGCAACATTCAACTATAAGAAACACCAGTGGTTAATTAAACATTTGCATATTCTGTTAGCATATTCATTGATTGTGACCTCACTTGAATTAATGTGCATAACAAAGGAAGCACATTTGACTTAAGAAGAAGGCTATTACTTCATGTAAACCAGACATTTATCCTGTTGGCGTGATTCCTGCAGGATGATATCAAATGGTAGACTTTTGCAATGAATCAATCAGTGCACTTATTATTTACCACCACCTCCAAAATCCACATTAACTTGAATCAACTCACCGTACCTTAACTTTTGACTTCCCTTTGACCAGCTCAAAACATGTGCATGGTGTGGTATAGTTGTCTTTATCTAGCTTATACATATAACAGAGTTACATGTACTTTCGGTGATCCTGTTAAGTCTGGGCATTTTCCATTTTCAAAGCACACAATGAAGCCAATCCTATATTTCTGTATATTGTATCCCAAAGCTGCTCGAACACAGTAATCCCACTTTCATCCTTCCAGTACCATGTAACCAGAATGCAATCAATGCACAGCTGATGATGTCCCATGTTGATATGTTCCTACTACTCCAACTGGTGTCTTCAAATCTCTTCTGGATCTCTGATGATGGTTTTGCGTTCCATTGACTGAGTCTGTCAAAGATTCACTTGGGAAACCATCACAGGCCATAATCTCTTCTAAAATCAAGCCTTCCTGATCAGAATTGATCTTTGCCAAGATGGGTAATATAAATGTTAAAAGATATCTGTTTATATTTCAACATCTTAATCCTCTTAACCTTTGTGGTACAAACACTACTTGTCTTAAAATCCTGCACCTCCTATTATTCCAGAGACAATTCCTGAATTTGTTTTGAATATACGGAGCAGCAAACATCCTATTAGTAGTGATATGAGACATAACAGAGTAGACAGGGGCATGAAAAACATTTTAAGAACTTCTATCGTACCCATAGTAGATAGGATCAGCCTACAGCAGATATGTATGATTGATTCCATAAGGGCATTTAACATTATCAAACTTAATAGGTTTGGTGGAGACATACAGGCAGACAGAGGGAGGTGACCTGTACCATAAAAAACAAATATTTATATGATGCATAAAACTTCTTTGCTGTCTTATTTACAGGGTATGCCTCTAATTACTGAAAACTTAACCATAACTCCCTTGATCAACTGGCAAAATCCAACAACTATTTATATGTAAGAAAATCAGGTCTGGAATTAATAGTAAGGCTAGGACAGTTTAATGTAGATTGTTAGAAAGGGTAGGGCAATTATCTATAGAGCGCATAAGCATATACTGCACACCACTTCATAACCATCCAGTGGACATCATGCTTAATGGCTCATACCATAGGTTCTTCTGCCAGAAAGAAATAATATTATAGACAATGGATATTCCTGTCTCATGTGTCTGTTTTCATAGAATGTTTCATTGTTCAAAACCTCATCTGCTGGATTACCATAAAGAATGTGTATTGCTTTGACCAGTAACACTGAAATGCTTAATTTATATAATATTGTTCAGTGATACTCCCAGCAAATGGCCAGCTACTAAGTAAGACTCTAGGGGTACACAGCTCTTCTAAATCTCAAAAAGCTTTCCATTCCTTTGTTAATAGGTTTTATAACTGATCACTAAGGATGAGGGGCCCTTTACACTTGCATGTGGAAGAGTGACTAATGGCTCTTATTGTCTAGTGTCCACCTTCTACTTGCTATTCATTCTAGAAACAAAATGGTGGATAAAATTTTCTGAGACCAGTTTTTATGGGCTGTCTTGCATGCTTTAATCTCATCTGAAGAACTGTAGCAAATATTATGCTTGGTTGTGTGGAGGTTGACTTGGGGAAGGGTTGCGATTATCTGAGATCACTTCACGTACTGAAGTCAGTAGGTTATTTGGGGATAATTAAAAAATACAAGGTTGGAGTTAGAAGAGGAATTGAGATGATGTAGAATGTGAAACTGATTTGAATGATATATTTATTAGAGAAATTTATAAGGTAAGGAGTTGTATGTTATTGCTACTATTTTGTAATGCAGTGTGCTAATGGCTGGTCTTGGAGATATGGTCAATTAATTCTCCTTTCAACGTTGAGGTGGGGGATCTGAAATGTGTAGAATCACATAGTTTCATATATATGTTAAAGTGGATTACTAATTGCTGCCTGAAACTATTGTAGATCAATTCATTCATGGACAATAGCTACATTTTTATCCTAGGTAGGGAAGTGGGGGATGGCTTGGGTTTCCTGAAAGCAGGTGGCACAGATATAAAATATATATTTGTCAACCTTGACTGCAATATATGGCAAATGGTATTATTGCAGCATTTAGATTAGAGAGAGGTATAAGTCAGGATATGACCTACCACTTTGATGGCAGTACTGTTTTTAAGCTAATGTCAATTCAGATAATGGCAAAAAAGGGATAGCAGGTAAACAGACAGTGGTAAAATTATTAGATCAGTATGCATGTTGATGATGTCTATTGTTGTTTATGGATCTGGAATGGTTATTCAGGGCAAAGTTGCAACTGATGAAATGATGTGAAGAAAAAACACTGATCTTACTGCATATACTTTTCTTCATTTAGGAAGTATAGAATTGGGAGACATATAAGATGGTAAGCAAAGGAAATTAAATATTTTAGAGTTCTGCTCACACCCTCTGCATGGGGCAGACATTATTGACGTGAACTGTAACATGTAATTAAAACACTGAGGAGTTACTACAGAATTAGTTGGGGGATTTATTACAGTTGATGCCCAGTTTCCTTCATGTGATGCAAACAATGGGAAGTGCACTGAAAATAATCAAATCTGTGTGGACATTAGAAAACAGCTTGCAAATAATACCAGTTCATAAAGACGGGTATGGCAGATATGAAACACATTTAGACTCATCAGTTTGATAAAATCAGGGAGAAAAACAGAAAAGAAAGAGGGAGAGAGAGAGAGAGAGAGAGAAAGAGGAGAGAAAGCATTATAACACATTCAAAATGATACAGGGGCCCCTTTTCTGTTGTATACAAAACAGTATGGGTTTGTATGAGGAAGTATGGCGTTTTGAATGGGAGATCTTGCCTTTGGATGTGTAGAATACTTTGAAGAGGTACCCATAGTACCTGATGAAGGAATGGCAGTGAACATTCATTATTTTTACCGTTCTAATGCATTCAGAAATATTTTGCAAAAGAAAATACTTCATGAACTAAATGCAGTAATGTGAGTTCGTATGTGGCTCCATACATATAAAAGACAACAAGACACAAGTCAAGGAGAGGGAGGGGGTTATTTGCAAAACACATCAGGGTGACAAGGCAAGCAAGAGAGGACCTTCTGACCTAGAAGATTTTTTTAGTGAATGCAGTGATGTAGCAATCTCACAGTAGGATTGGCTAGGGAGGAAGGACTTTGAGCTGTATACTGATGCAGCAGGCTGTCTGAGCTTGCTAGAGTTACCTGAGGGTCAAGTAGTTTGCCTGCTCCAGCTAGAAAATTGTTAGGGTAGAGGCACGCAAAGAGACATCATTAGCTTACAATTCATGACACTGTGGGTTGTATTAAAAATGTGTGTGTGTGTGGGGGGGTTGTAAACAGGAGGGTAGAGGGTGTTTTTGTACTCAGGCAATCAGGTAGTAGCACATTCAGAAGGATGACCTCCAAAACAATGAGACTCCAAACCATGCCTAGGCAGCTACTCTTGCAAATGTTAGAATGTGTTTTAACATTCATTGGCAGACATGCATCCTGTCCCATTAATGAGACCACCGATAGCATTTTCTGTTTATAGCTATACAGTTTTCATACCCTGGGAATGGAAACAGAGCAGGTTTGTACAAAGATTCCATACAATGAATGGGAGATGGGAGAACAGACCTCAGTAGAGTAATAAACTAATTGTGGACCCTGAATGCTTGGAAAACATAATGGGAAATACAGAACTTTTAGGATCTTCCTAGTTACCTTGCTAAAGGGACATCTTCTTTAGGTTCACTACTGAAATACTTGGGCCTGTAAATGACAATGAATTTGAAATAATGTTACACAGTGGGGGTGCTTCGAGTGTACCTAGCAGCCTTATTCTAATATCACAGATTATAGTAAACACTGGGTCATAGATGGGATAGGCTGCAGCGACTGCAGTTGGATTAGTGGGTGCTTCTGGGAAAAGACCTGCTAGCTGTTCTACTGCAAGGCTTTAATGAAATGAACCTTGATTGCAGCTCTTATGTCATACTATCAAGATTCTAGAGAGAATGGATTGTTGGGGAATAGTCATAGTAACTGTCAAATGGAAACCATCTGTTAAAGGAAAATATCATGAAACCAGAGCAGGTAGTGATACAGATTAGGTCAGTTAAAATATACCAGCTCAGAAAAGGTCAGTAGGTCTTCATTGCCATGACATGGCCAGCTTATTTATTACCTACCATAAAAGTAGTATCATGCATGGCAATGGAAGGAGCTCCAGTTTATAGGGCTGAGTACAGGGGCAGGCTAAACTGTTAGCCTGTATCTCATTTTCATTAATTTCCTAAGGTTAGGCAGAGAGACACTGATCTGTTGTAGCTATTGCTAAACAAATAATAAAAAAGGGACAGGTAGGTGGGCATGCAATGACTATATGTTGTTGTACAATGTACGGTAAAAAACAGGGTGGCCATAATAAGAGCAAGGGATAACAGAGGATGTAAGAGGAAGAGAAGTAGGAGTGAGATTGCTGGACAAGAACATTTATCATATATTTAAGCATGGCTAATTGTTCGAATATCATGGCTCACATGTGCTTTGTATGGCTGAGATACTTTCGGCTCACAGATGAAGACAGCAGCCAGTCCTTCACTTACATAAAATGGCACTGTGGCACAGAGTGAGAGGCATGAAGAAAGCATAGCTGATTCTGACAGTAAACTACAACCTCAACACATGGGAAGGAACTACCCTATTCATTTTACACTTAGTAGAAGACATTTTAGGTGACACAATATATGTTGTTGGAAAGGGGAAAACCTAAGATTCTTAAAGAGATTTCCAAAATTACAAATATCGTAATTAGAAATAATATATATGGAGAAGTAGGACATGGTGGGTGAGCACACCACTGAGTAAACAGGTAGCATATAGACAAATAAAAAAAAGGGTACACAAGATAACAGCAAAGGAGTGTCTGTTTTAAGGAGCAGACCATTTCTTATAAATTTGTAATGCAGCCAGGTGGACCAAAAATGAAGGAGTCTTTTGTAGTGAGTGCCTCATAGACCTCAGAAGACAGAATGGAACCAGAAGCAGTTGAGCACTTCCCTCAGGCTTAATAAAAAATTAATAAGGCAAATAATTCAATTTATGGTCTGGAAGGTGACTGCCTATCAGTGTAGAGATTGAAAATAAGGCCCACTGCCCAGAGGACAAAATAAATAGTAAGTAATGGTTATGGCAGATTGATGCTTCCTTTAGATAACAGTGGGCGTAAGCTGGTATGGAGTTATTTGACAGATAAGCAATCACAGAAGAAAAGGGCATGTAGGCACTCCCCTTTAGACACTATGCCTGACTAAAGTAACATGGTAAAATTTGAATAACCATCACTAAACTCTGGAATAAGCTGATGTGTTAAGACTGTAGCAACTCTCAATAAATAATGTAATCTCTCTTGTTATTGTTGGCTAATAGTAATTAAGCTTTGTGTATATTTTGCTGTAAATACACTCTAGTTTAATGAAAAGGACTCAAGTGTGTTTATGGGAGCTGTGTCAGGTAATACCTATCCAGTTGATTAACAGGTAACTCCAAAAGCAAGAGTTGCAGGTGAAGCCAGGAAATCAAAAGGATATGTGGTCAAATGAGACAGTGCCAGAGACAGCCAAGTAGGGGAGGGGTCAAATCATAAGGTATAATGCAAATGAGTACATAAAGACAGTTTTCTTTCCAGTTGATCAGGTGCCCTCTCCAACCTCCCTCTCTATGCAAAAAAGGGTAGAAAAGATGACCTTGCAAATTCTGATAAGGCATCCAGGCCCCATGTGGAGGAGCCTGAGAGACAGATCCCTCATAGGATACAGAGGGCATGATACGATATAGGTTTGAGATCAAAAGATAATAAGGTAAATGATCAATATTATGGTATGGGCTGGTAGGTGCCTCTCAGTATAAAGATTGATAATAATGCTTGTTACTCAGTGCCAGGTAAAGGAATTAGAAGAGCAATGGCTGCACAGGTGAGAGGTGCCTCTTCATCGAATCAGTGGACATAAACACTTAAACAAATGGATGCCACTCAAAGAAAATGATGGAGAAATGCATTAGATGGGCAATTCCCAAATGATAAGCAAGCAGAGAAGGAAAGGATGGTTGGGAGCATTGCTTTATGGAGATTTTCTAACTAAACTAACATGGTAAAATTGGGATGTGTGTATAAATTGTTCAGAAAGCCAATATGGTAAAACTGTATCAAGTCTCAACAAATTCTTTGCACTTACTATTGTTGAATAGTAATTCAGTTTAATTATCTTTTTGTTGTGAATAATCTCTGGTCAAACTCCAAATGAGCCTGGTGCTTCTGTGGTAGGCCATGATGTGACATAAGGGATTACAAGATACAACTGTGTTCCTTGGCATGATCTGTGAGAAATGGTTTGGGCTGTAAAGCAGACAAAATAGAAAAGCTTGTCGCTGCACTGTTTGTAAAGGTGTGTTTTAGAAAATCTAATAAAATACTATGCATTATTGGGAATGTGATGCCACGTTTTGGACAGCATAGCTCTATTGTTTTGTAGGAAAACATACTGTAATTATACATATTTTGTTTGCATTTGGCCCTGCATAAAATGGAAGGAAAGGAATGGAAGGAAACAAATGAGCAGGGTTCAGCAGAGGGAGCAGATCTGATAAAATGATATTGGGCAAAGACAATCCACTTCAGAATGTTCAGTTGTTTATGGTTCACACAACAGCATGTCAAGAAGAGTCATGTAAGTACATTTGTTTAGAATAACCCAACGGGGTCCACTATGTAAACTCTGTAGGTTATTTTATTTTAAGAAGGTACATCAACACTTAGGATCATAGGTTCATAGGCTGATACTAGGCTATTAGCCCAGAGGCCCTTATAAGCCTAGCCAAGAATTTTGACCATGTTCCATCAAAGTCAGCACCTGTTTCCCCTGTCCAACAGGGACACAGGTGGGATCCCAGGAGTATATTTTTTATTTCCCATCCAGTCGTGAGGTTCAAACCATGTTTTTGAATTTTTAGTGAATGACAGGGACAGTGACTGTTGTTAGTATTGTGCTCCACCAGCTATACTTTTTGCAGGCAATAAAATCTATATGTGTATATTGTGTGTCTCCAGATTTATACATTATTTATATAAATCTGGTTGACTGACCGGGCATTTATAAGTTTATTAATAAAATCAATGATGTAATATTTGTGTTTGTTGTATATGGCATGATGTAATATTTCTTCTAGCCACCTAAATGCCTCTTTCAAATGGATGAATTTAGAAATTAGTAACTTATTCATTCCTGTATCCTACAGATAAAAAGTCCTTGGCCATAACCAGCATTTACTGAAGGACCTTTTTCCTTCATAGCCCATCATCCAGACCATATCATGATCTCAGTTTAACATTTTGTCTCTCCTTCCTTCTTTATTTCACCGACCTGCTCTTTACATTCCATATATGCTGGTGGTTTATATTTTCTTTGCATTTCTTTATTTCATGGTCCTTAATCCAGATTGAAGCCACAATATATAACCACCCTCTTCTCTTGTTTGTAATGTGTGTGATATCTTTTGTGACAGTTATTTCATGCTACTAGAAAACAAATGGCACTTGATAAACTTCAGTGAGACAATTACAGTAACAGAGGCACATGTGTGAAAATGGCAAAAGGCCAAAAGGCCTGAAAACGTAAAATGCAATAAAAGGCAGAACAGTTCTCAGTCATGTACTGATGTGATTAACAGTAATGTATGGACACTTCAGGCTTCAGAATTGCACTTCATGACCTGGAGAAATAGACCACGTATACAGGAGAGTATGTTTTATTAATTCATATTAGGAGCAAGCTTTTGCTTAGGTGATTTTTTTTCTTACTTTTCTTTTGACATGATAATCCTTGTTACTCTAACGTAGTGAGAAGAAAACAGAATTGATAGGTAAAACTCAGAAAAAAAAGATGATTTACTGTTAAATATTTCAAGGGTAATACAATAGCTGTTTAACTACTGTCAGCTATTAAAAAATACCAGTCCTTCATATTTTTATTTAAGATTTTTAATTCTCTAACATTTCTAATTGAAATACTTTCTATTTACCTTCTTAAGAATAACTAGTTAAGTGTTTCTGCAATCTCCACACTGTCTATATCGGTACCTCTGTCAGATTTTAAGCTATATGTATTTACAGATTCTATGGCAATATTTCATTCTCAAAGGAACTGCAGGTGTGCAAATTGCAGAGAAATGCAAAGACATAGAAGTGCTGTGATATTTGATAGAAACTGTATTCTGTAAAATGCATTTTGATTAGCTGGTGCAAGAACTAGATCAAAGAACATTCTAGAGTTATGAAAATGCTAAGGAGAATATAATTTTACATGCACTGCAGTCCTGTACATATGGTCTGTATTTATAGTCTATCCTAAACATGCCATGGCTGAGTAATAAGTTATATACAAAGAGAGTCACATTCTCCCACATTAACTGTTGTGAGTGCTTGCCTTCAGCATCCATCACAGCCTCTTGACACAGTATGACAGAATTAGATAACAGCAGAAGTTGTTTGCCACTGTGTAAATATTGCCAGCAAGGCTACCATTTTAAAAGTCAGGCAGTATATCAGAAAGCCAGGACTGTAAGCTTCATGCTTTAGTCCTGAGTTTGATTCCCCCCACCTCCACTTGTATTCTGTACTATTCTGAGCAAGTTATTTAACCATCTCATCTCTATGGAGTCACTCCTGAAAAAACAATATTGTGCCCATGGGCTTTCCTGGTTAAGAAATGCATGCAACATTTATGAAATATAGCATTTTTGAAATATGCCATCTTCTGACTTCTGTGACTTTTTTTAAATGTGTTGTTATTTCTGCTGCCTTATACTTATTGCAGTTACTTGGCTACTGTTGGACCACACTCTCATGTTGCACTTTCTGTTTGAGGTGGGCCATGACAACGAGAAGTCCAGGTCAGTCAACTTCCTGTTTCTCTGATCAATAATGCAACAGGTTTAGAGGTCAATCTTAGGTACCTGAGACAGAAAAGGCGGACAGTAAGACCAAAGGAGAAAATGCTTACTTCACTGGTGGACAACTGGATTTATCATGGTACAGGGGTCCTTTGGGCATTAAAGAAAATGTGTTTATCCTATATTGCTTGATCAAATTAATTGCATAATAGTACTGGATGTAGTGTATTTAGCTTGTATATATGTTTCAGTATTGTGCACAGTTGAGCAAATTGCCACATTTACACACATATGTAAATAGAGACACACACACACACGCACACACACACACACACATGCACTTTCAGCCACAAAACTTTATACTTAAACAATTTATCAACATTAATTTCCTGGATTTTCTTCCTGATTCATCCTTAACCAAGAATCATCTTACACTGTGGATCAATTACAAATCAGCAATGCTTTTCCTGAAGGAGAATATAATCCCAGGGCCATAGCAGGTGATCCTTTACTCTGCAACAATAAATGTGTGCTTAACCAATAGATCTCATCTTACAAAAGGTCTTGGCAATGAATTAACATAGACTGATGACTTTTCATCTTAAGTTAAAGTCAGACCTTCTGTAAAAGTAACAGGCCAGCAGTGAGACAGTACTTCATTCATACCTCTCAACTGTACAGATTTCCGCAGAATGTCCAAATTTTTGCCTCATATTTTTGGTGCGTTCCCCCTTCCTTAAACATGTACTTTTCTGGCAAATAGCTGACGACTGAAGTCATTAAACAATGACAAACATTTGAGTTTAAGACTCAACATCCTTCAGAAAATGTATGCTAATGCAAAACCTATTATTCTATCAACATTCTAAGTTTGTATGAGCAATATTTAAAATCTGTCCCTATTTGTCCCCCCATCATTTTAGGCTTTGTCTAAATTTCTTGTTATAAGAGATTGAAAGGTATGATTTCCTTTCAGTTGATAACTTTGTAGATAATTAAAGTGAGGAAACTTTTGGTAAAATCAGCATCGCTGCTTAAGAATTTGATAATTTAAATGAGGAAACGTTTTGTAAAATCAGCACACTTCTCAGCTTTGCTTAAGAATTATAGGCAAATCAAGCCATTTAGAGGCATACAGTATAAATCCCTGACTAGAACCCATGTGACACATGGTTCGATTAGTGAGTCAGACAAATGATAGCAGCAGGGAGGGATGTGAGTGACTGTCCTGGATGGGAGGGTACTCATTGATGAAACCCCCTAAGTTGAAGCATGTTCTAAAATTGGGAATTGCCCTTAGATCTAGTGAATTACCATGAGGGGCAGGGAAAGGGAGTGGGTAGGATATATAAAAGAAAACCCTCCAGATGGAAGCATAAATGACTGAACCCCCAAGATGTCTTTATGCTCCATGACGTCCCTGAAATACTGGAGTAATTTAGGGGACGGGAGTAAGGAGGATGTCCTGTAGACCTGATATGGACATGTAGCATCGAGGGCCATGATGGTAGAATGAGGTGTGATGGCACCAAAACAAAATATGAAAAAGGAGTTCTAGACAAATCCAAGAGTAACAGGATAATAAAGTATCAAAAGCAGGGACAGCATTTAGACATTGCTTTTATTCGCTTAAAAAGTTAAAATAACAATTGCTTATCTATCAATATGCATTTCCTGAGTAATAAGTCGTATGAAATTCTAAATTATGGTTTTATTGACTGACTATAATCCTCATTAATTTACCAGAAAACCACAAAAAAAAAAAAAAAAAAAGAAAGAAAATAAAAAGAGAGAGATGAGGCACGGAAGCAGCAGAAAAGAAGCCATTTTATTTTCTGCCACTTTTCTTGCTAGTCAGTAATGACCCTGCTTGTCACTAGTATGAGACTCACTCATAACAAGGCTTGCGCTATTTGTTGTTACAGTCAGGTCTCATGCTAGGAAAGATATTAATTAGTTTATCTTTTTATTGATATTGATATTGTAGTATAATTCTCAGTGTTTTTAATTTTTTTCAGTGATGTTATACCTTAGTCTAGTACCAGAGGAAGCTTCAAAAGCTTCAGAAACACCAGTATGCCCCCACAGTGCTGCACATCTTTGTTGTGTGGGGCAGAGGCAAGTGTATTATAGCTTTTAAGCTGTTAGATGACCAGACATACACTTTATACCAGAGCGTTGTCTGTGGCACAGAACTAAATGGAAATCACTTTGTATTCCTACAGTTTCTTTTTATATTGTTCTGTGAATGTCATAGCACATTGGATTAGCTAAAGTTCCACATATTAAAAATATCTGACAGCCCTGTGTGAGTGTGTGTGTGTGTGTGTGTGTGTGTGTGTGTGTGTGTGTGTGTGTGTGTGTGTGTGTGTGTGTGTGTGTGTGTGTGTGTGTGTGTGTGTGTGTGATGCTTCAATAAAACTATTTCACAAAAAAAAAAAAAATGAACCAATGTATCAAATCCTAAAAGCACAGTGGGCTAAGCCTGTTTATAAAAATGCGTAAGAAAATCCAAACAATACTATTAGTCTTCATTTGTGAATATAATCTGCTCCTTGCACTGGTGAAAATACTGGCTTTGTTGTATATAAATTAAGGTACAAATCGCAACAGTTTACCCATCACGCATAGGCTTCTTACTTTTGCTTTTAGTTGTATCCATGTATTGGCCTGCAAATCTAAACATTAAAAAACAATTAAAAATAGAACAATGTTATTAACTATTGATTAATACATTAGATCTGTTAGACTCTGCAGGGCTCAAGAAACTCAGTGTAGGTTCCGCGCAGAGCCTACATGGGTTGTATTCACATACACGATACTGCATATCGATGTCATCGCCCAACCTCTCACACATGTTAATGATGTGCGAAACACTTATGCAAGGTTTTGCGGCTCACCCCAGTGTTACTGGCCAAGAAATTTGTATACTGAATGTGGATCATTCCAGGACAAAGGGCAAGCATGCATTTTCTTAAAGATATGCAGTATGGAACAGAAATGTATATGTCATTATATACTGGCTGCAATCTTCAGTGATTTCACAATAAACCACCCATTTTACAAATACAGGCCAAATACATGATGGAAATATCTGAACATTCTGCAAAACTGTGGACAGTCTGCCTTTTGGTTTTAATTAATTATTTTTCTCCTTTATTATTTATTTATTTGTTATTGCCAGTGTTTGTGAGATGAGCTGCTTGGCATAAACATGTTTACCTATACTCAGCTGTTTTGTGTGAAGCATAGCAGAGCACAAACTGGGGGAGTGGACCACCCAAGCTGTAGACAGGACCCAGACAGCAACACATATAAACCCAATACAATCAATTAATAATACTGTGCATCGAGCAACCACAGTAAGAAGCATTGCACTACTATTAACAGCAAAAACCTTACAATAACTATAAGATAGCAGATATCATGTCACTAATCCTGTGGCAGCAGGTGTTAAGTGAAGGGGTGGCATGCATATGGTACGGAGTTGTAGTACAGGGTGTGCAAGTTTTGTTTTACTGTTGTGTGATTGCATATTATTGGAATGAAGTGCAAGATACCTAACTGCTTTTTTCAACCTTCTTTTTGTAATAGCTGCAATTGTTGGAGAACCGTATATATCGTAAATTTGACTAGCCCATTTACACAAGCGTCTGTATACCTAATAAGCTAAAAGTTGCATTGTTCACCACTGTTGCACATCACTTACTATTGTACAGACATGGTATACAGCATTGCATACCCTCACCTACCTCATTTGCGTGATGGTAAGCAATGTTGTAAATCCAAAATGTGCACATGGTCAGTAAGTGCAATATATACAATAGGCAGGAAACAGCATCATATAAACTGCAATTGGTGGGAAATGCTCATTAGATATTGAGCTTGAACTATGGCAGGCATGTCTGGAGTTGCTGGAGAGGGTGTGCACTTTTGGAAACAGCACTTGGGTGTCCAGGAGTCCAAGATTTTTGTTGGACTCCTAGTTAGGGTGCATGGGAACAGGTTGCTGCAGCAGGACTATTCCATCTCAGAATATAAATCTGAAGCCTGGATTAGTGTTGTCAGGGCCTTAACCAGTGTGACGGGTATCCCTCACACAAATGAGCAATGCAGACATCATTTTGATGATCTCTGGAGGAGGAAGCAGGACACCCTCTCAACCTTTGGATTGGGGAATGTCGGGCAGGGGACACTCCACAGATGTGTAAGTATCAATTTCAATGAGTAATTGTAAGAGTTAAAAGCTGAATATAGTCAAGACTGGTATTCATAATGGTATTTTTTTACACAGCTGCTTAAGAGAGAGTTTTGAATGTTTGATTCCATGCCACACGTCTAGTAAGGATGCAAAAAGCATGTAGTATGTATTCATCAGAAGAGTACTGTCTAAATAGTATTTTAATAATAATTTGTATAGTAATTTTCTAGTATTAAAAGTTAAGGACCACTTAGTTGTTATTTAATACATTTGCATCAAACTGAGCATGAATATCCCAACTTTAAAAGAAACTACGCATGTCTTAGTCTGTAGCACAAAGCAATGGTACCATATTCTCTTATAACAGTGGGCTTGCATCTCTAAACTGTAAAAGGAAAAGTATGCATGCAGTAGTCTGTAGGACAAAAGAAGAGTACAGTATCTTAGAGTAGTCGTCTGTTGTGGGTTCAAAAATGCACTTCCCAAATACACAGTACTGTTAGGTTTTCATCATTATTGTAATGTAACTTCATACCTCAATACCAGTGGCAAAATTACTTTCTGTAATCTGTAATCAGTATAACTGTAACACTCATATGTGCAATACATGCACAAATCAAGGATTGGTGGCTACAATCTGTACTATGGTTTGCCTCTGTTATAAACTGGGTAGTCTTAAAAGTAAAGAAGAAACTTGTTAGGAGTTTGTAGAGTTAAAACTATAGGTAACAGAATAGAGTCAAATAATTGTTGTGACAATATGAGGTATTGCCAGCTATGCCAGGAGAAGTAGGACAGTTGATATGTAACATATGCCAGCATAGCTAGCTGGAGTTTTGTAAAAAAATTATATGTCATTTGTATATTAAACTGATTTGTACAGGTGTGTGTATTGAAAATGCATTTGTAAAGCTGCTTGTGTTAAAAATGTACCAACAGTGGGTCCTGCTGGACAGAAAAGAATTATACCTGTATGTCAGACTGTATTGTAACTGTTGAAATGAATATACTGGAAGAGAAGAGGTTAATCTCAGTCCAGCTAACTTTGAAAAACAGTCTAAAATTAAATGTCTGTTAAGTGGCTGATGTCTGTGTCTCCTTCTGTTATTTAATACAACAATGGAGAGCAGTGTCTCCAGCCAGCATAGTTGTGCACCAACAATGTGGCACACAATCTTACACACCATCCCTGGCAGTTCATCACTGGTGATAAACTCACCCCCTATGCTACTGATCTCAGAGGGATCCACAGGCATATCCTCCTGAGCAGAACTACCTGAAAGGCTGGGTAGTGCAGGCATGGCAGACAGGGTGCTACCAGGTTCTGCACTAGAGTTCTGGACAATGATGCTGTAGCAGATGGAGTGGGGGCAGGTGGATCCTGTGAGACAGTCCTACCCCTCTGTGCTATGGGAAAAACAAAAAAATAAGAAAGTAAACACACACACACACACAAAAAATACCCCCCCTTCAAAAAAGGGAGAGAGAAAAGGGTTGGGGTAACAGAAAAAGAGATAGATGAAGACCAGTTTAAAATGATGTTTCCTGCCAATTCCAGTTATTGCAGATACTGAGACCATGCACTTTTGGATTTTGCAACATTTAAAAATGGTGTGCGTCACTTACCATTGTGCAGACACAGTCAATGTGATTGCGAGATGGTAACTAATACTGAGATGGTAACCAATACAGACATTGTTACATAACTGACACAATATTAGTGTGTCAGTCATCAGGAAAATAATTACAATATAAGAAATACTAGGTCAACTGCTACAATTGAGAATAACTATAATGGGAAGTGGGACATCATTAAAAAAGAATGGAGTCTGTTGTATTCAAATCCTGGACCTTATGTATGGTGGCCCTACACTTACAGCTGTTGCCACAAGAAGTACAGCAAGATTCTTGTTTAGGTTTAATTTCATTGCTATCTAATGCAAGGTCACAACAGTAAAGGAAAGGTTGCAGTCCTTGTAGTTGAACCTAGGACCATGTGGACTTCACCCTGACACAACATCTGCAGCTACATAAGTTGCATGACCATTTCCTAGATTAGTATTCATTTTGAGGTTCACGCTGTTAAACACAGTGCAGTGGTGTTTAGCGCATTTGGACCAGGCACAGTTACATTAAGAGAATACATCCAATGTCTAATTTTAGATGTCTGGGTCCTGTCTGTTACCTGAGTGGTCCAATTGTCCAATTTGTGCACTGACGCTGTGTGCACAAATGAGCTGAGCATAGCCAAAGCCATTTGTGCAGCACCATGCAAACAGTGGCCCAAAATTAAGAGAAAAATAGCAAATAGGCAGATACAGAAATCACTGCATGACATGCACAGTACAATATGTTAGTACACATGAAATATGCTTACACACGTCTGGAATCCAAATCATCATACAATGCACATTCAGAACACAGGATTGGTGCCTTAACCCTGTTTTTCACACATACACAACTTTGTAGCAAGCAGCAACAGTCACTCAGCACACAAATTAAACAGAATGTACAGTTATATAAAACATTACATGTTAAATGTACATTCAGTGAAAGGTTTAGCTTTGAAAATACTACACAGTGATTACACAGCCTGTTATGATTCTTGCTTGCAAATATACAGCACGGTCTTACCTTTCTGGGTTCCTTGGTCATTCAGCAGTTATCTGACCTGTATTCTGGAACATACAGTGTGTAAACTCTATTTCATTCTATATCATTGCACTTACAATGCCAAAGGATATTAACTGGAAATAATATGATATGCAGTTAACAGCTAAGGAAAGTCAGATTGGATGTCACAAACAAGCACTGACTGTTCTTTTTGGGTGGGGAAGCAAAGTGTGTTCCTGATATAGCACTAACAAGAGTGTGCTGGTCTGGTTACTATGCTTGTTTGGCATCCTGCCTGTTGTCTGATTTAGGGAGGGTTGAGAAGTCAGATACTGCAATGTGTATCTTTACTGTTAAGCTTTTCTCTGAAATGCTTTCCCATTACACAAGTATGGTGAAATAGGAAGATGGTTTTAGGCTCCTAGATGGTGAGTCAGTGTGCTATGGCTTGTCTCCTAGCCAATGCAAGGACATATTGAGCATACCTATGTCTGGCTACAACTACACCAGCTGCTGATTCCTCCTCTGACTCATCATAGGCCTGTGGTTGTGGTGACCTTGGCATTGTCAGGAGGATGTGTTCCCTTACCCTTGCTGATCCTGCAGCAGCTGTTTCCACAAGATTAACTTGGGTAGCATACCACATACTATGAGCATTTTGGGACATGTCAGTGCATTGTAATGGAGGCCTTGGCCAGATGTATGTAGGCACTGGCAGTGTGAATGTAGTATCTCAAAAAACATGGTCTGAGACATTACAGGTTGGACCATGTGTCTCACTGAGATGTTCTTGTGTGTGTGTGTGTGTGTGTGTGTGTGTGTGTGTGTGTGTGTGTGTGTGTGTGTGTGTGTGTGTGTGTGTGTGTGTGTGTGTCTGTGTGCATTTCTGATGAGTTTCATCAGTCATGACTCCAGTGCATACCATGCATCCACCCCTAAATGAGTCAGTGAGATATCCCCCATAGCACAATATGGTGCACATACCTCTCAACCTCTTGGAGCAAGAAATCTGGGCAAAGCCATCAATAATGGGGGGGGGGGCAAAGACCCAAAAATAGGGACACTTTTTAAATCTTGCTCTTATAAACTTAGAAAATTGATAGAATAACAGGGTTTGCATTTGCATGAATTTTCTGAAAGGTATGAAGTCTGACACTCAAATGACTGCTATTATTTTCTCGATAAAAAAACAAATAGGCAGCTGGATGTAGAAAATGCAAGTTTATGTAGAAAATTATCCGTAAAATCAGTAGTACAGGATATCGTCCCGCTAACAATACACATTCCAGGCAGCAATCTTACCTCAGTACGTGCTTGCACGGTGGTGCAGCCGATTATATGCAGTGTACAAATAGACCAAAAATAAGATTCAGAAATCTGGACACTCTGGGAAAATCTCTACAGCTGAGAGGTATGATGGTGCAATTCGGAGATGTGGCACATATGGGAGTTGTGTTAACTGCCACGTTAGCCAGCAACATATTCTAGATTATTCCCATGCCATTACACATGACTTGGTAGTTGTTTGAGTGGTAGACCTTACAGTTAATATAGACCTTACCCTGTACCCCAGGTGTTGTTTTCACATGTACATGACTGCGATGTATCGCACACATTACTTCAGAGTAGTGAGATACATGGTACGATTATCGAATTCATGTGATCCTCTCCTCAAAACTAGTAGTAAAATATATGTGCTCTCTTCCATGTTGTAGAATAGCATGCAGAAATGTTTGGAAGATCCTGGATGCTGATACCTATGACACAACCAGCATGTCCCCTGGTAGTCTGTGAAAGTTACCTGTGGCTAAGTTTCTAAGTTCAACACATACCTTATTTTCAACTGGGATGGGTTCCCTACATTTGGCAATGGCTCTGAGTCAAGGCTGCTAGAGGTCACACAGTTCCTGTTCTGTGTCCTTGGCCTGTAAATTCTTCACCTTCTCTGTCTATGGCTATTGACAGCAGCAGCAATGGCTTCAGCCTGTAGCACAGACAAATGTATTAAAAAAACAGCTGCTACCAACAATGTGTCTGTGCTCCACTATTTTCTCAATCTGCATAAAAAAAGCATGGAGTCTACATGGATGCTTTAAATCTTGTTGACTAGCTCCAGAAGATTGGCTGAGTAGCATGCAGTTCAGTAGCTTATGCTGTAATTAGCATCTCTGAAGCACAGACTGAGACAGATGCAATCCATTACTAATGTACTGCATTATAAAAAGGCAAATGTGTAGATAAGCAAACTGATGTGCATGATAGTTATTGCATTGTTTAACTCAGTGATACATTTATTTTGAACAATATATCTCTACAGAGGAGTATTGTACTCCAGCAGGTATGCATCCATTTTGTACGTATATAATGCATATGCTGGAATGTAGTTAAGAATAATGTGAAGTAAATATGTATGCAGTTTTTTAGAACTGTAATCATGGCATGGCCTTGCTTTTCAAGCCATTTCAGAGGTGCAAAGTAGGCTGAAAATATAATGCTGTGTGATAACAATGGACACATTTCATGGAAAGGTCCTTTGTTAGGACTTTTAGCATTTCACAGTTGTTTGGTTAGTATGATTGGTCCTTAGCCTGTTATTTTGTTTGTAGGGAACAAAGATGAGCTCCGGCTATGGTACGAACTAGAATGGACTGTTATTTTGGGTGGGTTTGCATAGTTGAGTATCTGTTATGGCACAAATAAGGATGTTTCTCTGGTTATTCTCCTTGTTTTATATCTTCCCTTATTAGTTTTTGACCCCTGTTGAATGTTTAAAGTTTATCACATTTTGGGATACTGATAGCCTTCCTTTATTGCTTTATCTGTAAACAGTTTATTTGCCTTTATGTGATCCTTATATATGTTATCATTTTTTTTGTCTTTCTGGACACAAAATGTCTATTTGACATAGGTCCCCATTTACTGAGACTGAGGATGACCTCATCACAGAAGGCTTATGCCAACATCATGCAGTACTGGAGTCCAGAGCGCAGACCAATATGGCTCAGTGTACAGCCCTGTGGGATGAATTAGTCCACAACATAAATGGCATTGGGTGACGCAGTCACACCTATGAGCAGGTGCATCACAGAGCCATAGATATGATAACAGCTGCAAGGAGACATGCAGCTGGAGTGGGACATGATTGCCAGATCACAGGTGTTGGGCCTGCTGCAGAACCCCCCTTCACTGCCATAGAAGAATTCCTGGCAAACACGGTGACACAGGACAGTTCCCAGCAAACAATGACCCAGCACGTTCTGGATGTAGTTGCTACTCCTGCATCTTAAGATGAGCTTCCAGGTATGCTTTGTTAGATCATCATTAGAGTACAGTGGCATTCTGAAATATTGTCAGTAGTTTATATGTGTGTGTCAAGTGGCTTTCTGGGTGGGGAATTTAAGATAGCTTATTTTGAAGTTGTCAGCCACATTCTTGTTAACATTTGAGTTACTGCAGATATAGATGAGTAAAGGTATTACCCCTTGTTATACTGTTAAATGCAGTGCTGTAGCTATAACTTCTTCCTTTACAGGACTGTTGGGAATTCAGAGACATAGGGCTGCTGCAGTTGGTAAGCACAATACATTTATGTTAGTACTGTAGATAAATTCCAAGATATCTGATAGTGTGTCCTCTCAGGCCTGCTGCAGTGTATCGCTGTACTGTCTGCATACCTGTCATCTGTACAGATTGTTGCTGAATGTCTAGATTTTTGACTCATATTTCTGGCCTGTATTTCATATCCTAGTGATTTTCTGGCAAATTGTTGGCTGAATTGGGGTTGCAAATTGGGGTTGGGAGGGTGGCCTAATGGTTAAGGTGTTTGCCTTACAAACACATGGTACACGGTTTGAGTCTCACAAGAGATAATTTGCAAGGCTTAAAATGGCTCAGAAGGGCAGTTAGTCTAGTACTAATCTATGAACCTATGAATCTATTGAAGACATAATGTAATGACAGAGATCTGAGCTTCAGACTTCATACCCTTCAGCGATGTCATGCTAAAGCAAAACCTGTTATTCTATCAACTTTCTAAGTTTGTAAGACCAGTATTTCTAAACTGCCCCTATTCTTGGAGCTTTGTCCACCTGTTATTTATGGCTTTTTCCAGATTTCTTGCTCTAAGAGGCTGAGAGGTATGACTGTCTGTAATAGTAACAGCAGTGTAAATTGTTTAGCATATATTGCAGCCTAGTAGTGCAGGTATTAATGCATTTCTGTGTTTCTTCCTTTTATCACAGGTGATCATGAAAGTGGTTCTGTGTCCCCTGCACCACCTGATGTCAGTGTCTCATCAGACTCTGATGAAGATGTTGGCCAAAGTGAGGCACAGCCAAGGGTTGCAAAGGCTGACTCTGACACCAAAGTTGACACTAAGTGATGCCCCTCATTTTCCCCATACACAGCCAGTATGCCTATGTATCCCCAGTGCACTGAGGCCACAGATATTGGACAGGTGTAGAGTGAGGACATTGACCAGGGAAGTGTAGCTACTGCTGTGTCAGAGCCTGTTGACTCTGGCCAAAGCCAAATGTTTGTCGAGGTGCCATGCAGAAGGCTTGATAGGGTGCTCAGAGGAGGCCTGCTGTCCCTCCTCCACCTGGTGCAGGTGTCTCTTCACGTGTAATGCAACGTATGTTTAGGACCATCATGGAGGCACAGGCACATTCAGAAAGGCACTCCAGACAAATGCACAGGGTTGTAGATGTGGCACAGTCTGACATCCATGACTGCATCCATCACGTTGTTGATTCCATGGCTTGGATGAATAACACTGTGGAGTGAGGTGTGTCTGTTATAGAACACACATTGTCTGTGATGAAACATCTGCTGAGAGAGGAACATCAACCTAGTTTGCTTAGGTCAGCATCTGCATATGCTGTGAGCCAACGTGGCGGTGTCCAATCACACTCCGTTAGTGGCAGTACTTCCACTGCTCCATCAGAGTGTGTGCTGTCCACAGCCAGATGTGGCAGGCCATGGGGTCATAGTCCTGGGCATTCCTGTGAAGGGCGCATGTCCAGTAGACATCACTTACCTGCAAATAGTAACCTTGCATTTGACCTTGTGCATGGAGGTACCGGTGCAACTCCTGGCAGACCCAGTTCTCATGGTTGGGGGTGACAACAATGAACTGTCAGCTCTACCATGCATGGTTCACATCTGTCCAACACACAAGCACATAGAGCTAGCACTGAGCTTGGCTGTGTACATGCAGACACTTACACTCCAGTGTTACATTGTTTTCACCTACAGACACACACATACACACACACACACACACACACACACACACACACACACACACACACGCACACACACACACGCACACACACACGCACACACACACACACACACACACACACACGCACACACACACATTTTCATAGTCCATCTTGTCTGCTTCATGTCCTTATTCACACACTCACCCACCTTTTGTATCAGCCTAGGCCTCCTGCACCCCCAAACAACACCCTGTGCAAGTGATGATAACTGTGCCACATCCCTGCTATCTTTTGGATTCAGAGACAGTAAAGCTATGTGTCTGATGCACAGGGTGACTGTTTACATAAATGATGACTACATCTGCACATGTGGTGTTGAACTGATGATTGCGCCTGTCAGTTATATTGCACTTGGCCAGTTATATAGATGCTACCATCATCATTTCACTACTTTTCAGTGGATGCTCTTATAAGAGTTGTGATGTTAACAACTGAAATTTGTATCATGCAATTTCAACTTTTCCCTGTAATTATTTTTATTACAAGTTATGGTACACATCAAAAGTCACAACATCAGATTCAGATATCATGATTTTAAGTATGTACTGTAGTCAGCTCTCAAGCAAAACAGTAATACAGTATAACAGTATTTCTGGCATGTAAATTACCATAGCTTCATAAGTGCAAGGTGCATAGGATGTTACTAGGCTATTGACCTGATGGTGTTTAAAAGCCTAGCCATTAAATCACAATATAAAATTCAATGTCAGATATCATGTATGGGCAAGATTTGTCTAGCAAGGACTACCCATGTCCAAGTGAGAATCAGGGGCAATGCAGGGCAGAGATTAACAATTTCACATTAAGTCATCCAGGCTGTAATGAAACAGTGTCATGGAGGTGCTCGGCTTGACATGGTTTTGAAGCCTATTCCAGAGGAGTGGCAACTTATGGGAGATGTATTTGTCTCTCCAGCATGTCCTATATATGTCCATCTACATTGATGGCCCTTGAACAGCTGACTGTAGTCCCAAATGACATATGTAGGGACAGCATTCCCATCACAACTGGGTCAGAGATAGCACTGTAAGGCATACATAAGTCATCTCAAAGCAGTCTATATCATATTGAGTACAGTGATAGCTACATCAGTCTGTCCATATTAGACACATGTTTAACACCCTGATTTATATTACTTGTGACTCTCTGCGGTCTGTCAAGTTTCTGCAGGTGTCTGTTACACTACATAGCAAAGGGAGCATTGTATTCAAGAGTAGGCCTGAGGAGGGATGATTACAGGGGATTTAGAACTGAATGTGATACTGCTGCAATGGCTTTGCTAATCTGATGCAATATGTGGAAAACCTTCCTCACTACAGTTGACACATGTTGCAGTCTACTTGTGTTCCCAGATCTATCAATACAGAATTGGTGATTAGGGTATTCAGGGTTATGTCATAATAACCTGGAACACTGTTAATACCAAAGGAAATGATGATGCATTTATATGAAGGTCATTTAACAGCACAGAGTTGTCATCATTCAGTAGTCTGTGTAAGCCCCTTTTGAACAGCACTCACATTGTTAGGGGTTACAATGATAGCAACTAAGTGTCATTCAACCACAAACTTGGCTAGACACAGACACTCTCTTTTGGTCTGGACTTCTGAGAAGTACATGAAAAAATGTGAATGGACACAGTAGTGACACTTGTGGTAACCCATGAGTGACAGTTCTACTGCTAGAGGTTAAGTCTCTTGCTTGAATGAGTGTTGTTTATCTGTGAGCCAGTTTGCAACCCAATGGACAACATAGCCATTGATATTCACTTGGCTTTGCTTCTCACTGATGCATGAATGTGGGATTATGTGGAAGGGCTTGGTCATGTCAAGTTAGACAGTGTCAATGCTGTGCACACATGCTATGTCTCTGGCACATTATTGGATATCAACAGTTTTAGCATGCACAACCTTCCTTTCAGAAAACCAAGCTGGAACAGATGTAGTGTTTGGATGTCAGCTCTGTCCTTGTATCTAACATCCATGAAAATCCATTCCACAGTTGAGGCTTGTGAAAGTTAAGGGACTAAACGTACATGAATACGTTGTTGATCCACCCTTGTGTAGGGAGACATAGGTAGCTGATTTCAAGTCTGTATGGATAAAGAAAGTACTCAGACTGTGATTAAATAGGGTGGTTAGTGCAGTAGTTCACTGGTTAAGAACATTAAGAATGCATGGCTGAATGCAACTAGGTCCCATGGAAGCTGTGTTCCTAGTCATGGGGAGTGCAGTGATTACTTGCTCTTTGTAGAGGAAGGTTGGAGGTAATGTTGAAGACATGTTGTGGTAAGCTTGTAGGTGGGTGGGCAAGATAATTTTTATCCAAGCATGTTTACTAGCAAGTTTTTGATTTACACTGGGTTAGTGTATACAGTACCATCCACAATTAATTCTGCACACATCTGAGTTATACCTTTGATGTTGCAGATGGGTGGGAGGGTGGCATAATGGTTAGGTTGCTTGCCTTGTGAACATGGGGTGCAGGGTTTGATTCTCACGAGGAGAAAATGGCTAGGCTTGAAATGGTCCATGAGAGCATTTGGCCTAGTAATAATCTATGAATCTATGAATCTATGTAGCAGAGGAAAGCCTTATCAATATTCTTGGCTATGGTTTTGACATATTTCCCATAACTTCTCGGTGAGGATTTTACAAGGTGTCTTAGTGTCTTGTTTAGGCTGGGAATGTTCATCTTCCAGTTCAGGAATTACACATTTGCATTTGTAGACATCAGATCTGTTCTGAATCCTATATACCCACTATTTGGAAAAGGGCATACATTCTGCCTCTTCATAAAGGAGTCACTAATACAGACATCTCCAACTTCCAAACCATTGCTGTCCTCTCACCCATTTCTAAGATCCTGGAAAAATGCATCGACACCCCAGCTTCTTCATTATGTACTTCACAACTGAATCCTTTCTCCCACTCAACATGGATTTTGGACAGGTCTTAGCGCTTCTACGGTTCTCATATCCTTCTCCAACACAGTTAACCAGGCCTGAGATGGAAGAAAAATTGTCTACTTTCTCTTCTTGGATGCCTTTGAAGAATAGGGCAAACAAAGGAGAAAAACCTAACAGCTCTCAAAGAGACATTTTCCTTCTAAAAGGGCAGGGAAAAACTGTGTTCCAGACTGTCCCTGTTCCAAACACCTGCATTTACCCAACTGGACGCCTTTGAAGAATAGGGTAAACAAAGGAGAAAAACCTAAAAGCTCCCAAAGAGACATTTTCCTTCTAAAAGGGCAGGGAAAAACTGTATTCCAGACTGTCCCTGTTCCAAACACCTGCATTTACCCAGCTGGACGCCTTTGAAGAATAGGGCAAACAAAGGAGAAAAACCTAACAGCTCCCAAATAGACATTTTCCTTCTAAAAGGGCAGGGAAAAACTGTGTTCCAGACTGTCCCTGTTCCAAACCCCTGCATTTACCCAACTGGACGCCTTTGAAGAATAGGGAAAACAAAGGAGAAAAACCTAACAGCTCCCAAAGAGACATTTTCCTTCTAAAAGGGCAGGGAAAGTATGTATTGACACTGATCCAAATAAACTGTTACTAAACAAATGTTAAGAATTTGCAAGGATAAACAAGCCTCTCAGGCAGATTAACCAGCAGCCAAACCCTCTCCTCAGCCTCTCACTCCTTTCTTGTATTTAATCTAAACTGCTTCTTACCCCCTTTCTACACTCTCTGATTCATCCTTACTTGCCCTTAGACTACCAAATCTAATAGGGGACCTCTCCATTGCTACATAGCGACTGGCCACTAGGAGCCATCTTAATCATAGCTTTATCCTTGTATTTCCTACCCTATTTCTAAGTCCCTACCTTCTTGACCCTGTTCCCAGTTTTTCCTAAACTCTGTTCCCAGTATCCTCGGACTCACTTATACACCATCTCTCCTTTGTACCAAGGCATCCTTAAAAAGTTTCCTCTCCTCTAACATCCTGACCTTCTTTCTACTAGCCTCTGAACTTGCATCTACATTCTCCCACTTTCAGACTTACCTGCTGGACTTTGATACTTCACTGATTGTCTTCCTCCTCACTCTGCTCTGCTCTCTTGTCTCTACCCGCTCCATTCGCCCTTCGGGCTCACTCCGCTCCCCTACCCTGCCCCCAATTCCCGCCCGCCTCCAGTACTCCTACATTTATACCTGTAGAAGTCACACCCCCACTCTATCCACTACAATCAGACAAATCTCTTTATGAACTCATCCAACCCCTTTTGAACTCACATCATACCCACTAATTAACTAACTTACCTCCTCCTCTATCAGATAAAGTCTTACTACTACTCCTCATCTGTTCTTACAATCTACCTCTCACCCTCTCTCTCACCTCCTCAATCATTATAATGAATTCATCATTTATCCCCTCACAACTTCAGCTACTCATCTGTATATCACTGCTACCTCCTCTAGCAACTACTTATCTCCTAACCTCCTATGAACAACCACTTTACTCTACCCTTGCCTTTCCCTCCATACACACCTCTATACCTATATCACCTTTCTCTCCAACCTTCTTAAATCTCACTTTTAAACCCAATTACCTTCTAGCCAAATACCACAGACTAGCACACTTTAAGATAAACAACCCAAAATCTAGAAAATTAATTGACTGCTCTTGTAAACCTCTACATCCTAAATATTTCACTCTCCTCCATTCACTAGTGGATGGGGACATTCATCCCAACCCTAGCCCACACCACATCTATACCAAGGGCAACAACAATCCAGAGAAAGCTACTTCTCTATCACCAACCAAACCCACCAACTCACTCTCCATAGCTCATCTCAATATACGTAGAATTTGTAATAAAATCACTCATGTCCATGCCCTCCTTGAAGTCCACCAGTATATCATCTTATGCCTATCTGAAACATGGCTAAAACCTACCATTAAAGACAATGAAATCAATCACCCCACCTGGGTATAATATCATTAGACTCAATTCTCCATAAAGCACTACTACAAATCAGTACTATAAATGTGACACTACCCTTCGCCACCAAACCAGGACCAAACACTAAAGGTGGAGGAGTGTCAATATTCACCAAGGATATTCACACCACCAGGCTAGTTGGCCAACACAATGTGTCTGAAATTCTCCAAGTGCAACTAACACTAGGTAAGGCTGCAATCCAAATTGTAGCTTGCTAGAGATGCCCCACCATACCCCAAGGTTCTCACTACACCTTTCTAAACATACTGTAAAATATTAAGATAGAAGCAAGAACCCTAATACTGTGTGATTTTAACTACCCTGCCATTAACTGGGAAAACTACTCATGTCCCAACACCTTTAAGAACGGTTCTTGGAATTCATAAATGCCAATGCCCTGGATCAACTAATCCATAGTCCCACCAGGGGGTCCAATATCCTAGACCTGGTCATTACCAACATGGGAAATCAATGCTCCATACCTATGGTCACCCCTCGTTAGTCAGGTCTGACCATAAGCTAATCACCCTTAACATCCACATCCCACCCCACCCCCAGTAAAGAAACCACCATAAAAACTTCTCCAAAGCCAACTTCATGCTACTCAAGTCAGAAGTGACAAACTTCATAACACCCATGCAGACGGAACTGAAAGTTCAACTGCTGAATCCTACACTAAGGCACTGTACGAGTACATCCACTCATGCATGAATCGTACATCCCAAATAGAACCAAAATGCTCTCATCCAAAAAGGAAGCCAATCTGGTGGTCCCCTGCCATAAACAAACTTTACAACAAAAGGAAGAAACTTTGCAGAAAAGAGGAAAATCCCAAGATGCTAAAACTCCTTACCAGCCTCAGTAAGAAGCTGAGATCCCTCATAAAATCCTCCAAAACTAGTTACGAAAATAAAATTGCCAAAATTCCAAAGACAACCACAAAGCATTCTATAACTATGTCAAGAATCTAAATGGCAATGCTCAGATCTGCTCTGAGCTACAACAGAATGGCATTAAATATACTGATCCCAAGGATATTGCCAATATCCTGACAGATCGATTCAGTGCCAACTTCATCCCCCTCTCACCCCTAAATGGCCCATCTCAGTACCGGAAGATTGCCAAATTCCAGTAATAACGGCCACACAGGTACAAAACGCACTCTAAAGCCAAGAATACAGCATCCATGGGACCAGATGACATCCCTGGCTGTGTACTACATGAACTACAATATGAACTGGCACCTCACCTAAGTGTCATGTTTAATCATAGCCTCACCTCAGGTTTCGTGCCCACTGAGTGGCTAAGAGCTATAGTTATCCCACTCCACAAGGGGATCCACCTTGGATCCCGGAAACTACGGTCCCATCAGTCTGACAAGCCTTATCTGCAAGGCCATGGAGCGTATTATCATGGAACTTATAAACAAAGACATTGGCAACCTTCAAACACTGGACCCCACCCAGTTTGGGTTTGTGAAGGGCCGATCTTGTCTCCTGAACCTGATTGACTTCTTTGAATCAGTCTCCAGAGCCATGGACAAGGGTAAGGTGGTCCACACAGCCTATTTAGACCTTGCCAAGGCCTTTGACACCATCCCCCACTCTGGAATCATAGATAAACTTACTAAGTTGGTCATTAATCCCTATGTCACCCAATGGGTTGCTAAATGGCTTACTGATAGAACCCACACTGTAAAAGTAGCCAACTCCAAATCCAGCTCCAGACAAGTGACAAGTGGAGTACCTCAGGGTTCAGTCCTGGGGCCGCTCTTGTTTGGCATCTACTTCTCTGAAGTACAGGTCAACCCTAAGGGACTCTGGCTAACAAAGTTTGCAGATGACTGTAAACTGGGAGCCATTACTGAATCCCCAAATGATGTGGATACTCTACAAAAGGGCCTTACAGAAACAGATGCTTGGTGCCAGAGCCATGGGCTCAAGCTCAATGCCAAGAAATGTATTGTTATCCCTTTGGGAAAAACATGTATCCATGAATTACCATATAGGTGGCAGTACACTAAACACAGAAAGTGTGATAAGAGACTTAGGGACACAGGTGGACAGTGGTCTCACCTTCGATAACCACATTGCCACAACAGTCAGGAAATCCTTCTATGTGGCACACCTCATCACAAAGGGCTTTTCATCCAGAAAGAAGGAGGTCATTGTCCCACTGTACTCATCCCTCATTAGACCCATTATAGAATACAATGCCCCATTTGGTATGTACCTCTCAAGACATCTGCAACAACTGGAAAGGCCTCAGAAATACCTCACTAAAAGAATCACAGGCCTAAAGCAGATGCCCTACACTGACCGCCTTAAAAACTCCAGCTATACTCTGTCGTGATATCGCCTACTCAGAGGCGATCTCTGCTTAACATACAAGGCCATGTCAAACCCAGAGCTGTTGGACATGCTACACTTAAAGAAATCCCAATCCCTCAGAGCTACACGCCCAAGGATCTAAACCTTGTCATCACAATAAACAAAACATGCTGGAGGGATAGGTTCCTGACCCAGAGACTCCCCAGACTCTGGAATAGATTGCCCATACATGTCAAGCAGAGTGCCTCTTTGGACCTCTTCAAGAGGAACCTTGACAATTGGATGGGAGAAAGGAAATTCACCCCAGGGATCACGTCAGTCGCCCTGCTAGACAGGGGTCCAGGAAAGTAAATAATGTGGGAAGAAATAGCCGGGGAATTGTTATGGCTAGGCTTGTATAGGCCCTAAGGCTGATAGCCTAGTACCAACCTATGAACCTATGAACCACCAACTCACTTTCCATAGCTCATCTCAATATACGTAGCATTTGTAATAAAATCACTCATGTCCATGCCCTCCTCGAAGTCCACCAGTATGACATCTTATGCCTATCTGAAACATGGCTACAACCTACCATTAAAGACAATGAAATCACCCCACCCAGGTATGATATCATTAGACTCGACCGCTCAGTCAAAAATGGAGGAGTAGTAGCAATTCTCCATAAAGCACAACTACAAATCAGTACTATAAATCTGACACTACCCCTTGAAAATAGTGCCGAAGTAATTTGCTCCAAACTTCAAGTCAACGCAAATAAAGCCATAAATATCATTTGTGTATATCTTCCTCCAGGAAATAACATTAATACTCTAGAAAACATCCTAAGTTGGCTCTTCACTAACCTCCCTCAAGAAACATTAGTCCTAGGTGACATAAACATTGATTGGAATTCCTGTAATAGTACAAACCCCATCTCCCATATAAACCTCTATGGCTTTACACAACTTATTAATGGCCCTACCAGAACTAATAAAATCAGTAACAATGAAACCACCTTAGACTGGATTCTTACTAATACTCCCCAACAAACCTACCAATCAGGTACCCTTCCTGACGATCTAAGTGATCATTCACTAACTTATGTTATTAGACAAAAAAACAACCTAATTTTTCCTACCACCTACAGAACATTCCGTTCAAAAAAGCAATTCAACTCTGAACTTTTTCAAACAGAACTAAAACAATGTAATTGGTCTCCACTAAAATATCTTCCCCTTAATGAAGCAGTAGAATACTTCAATTGCACATTCTTATCCATCCTAGAACAGAATCAAAGCTAAAGCAGCACCCTGGCTGACCAACAATACAAGGCAAAAAATCATTCTCAGAAACAAATCCTGGGCAAAATGGCGTACCACTAAGAATCTAACTAACCGCCAAAACTTCAGAGAACTTAGAAACAGTACAAAAAAGTGATCCTGACTGACAAAAAGAACTATTACCTTCAATTACAACAAGCCTCCAACAAGGAACCTAAAAAATTTTCGACCAGCATTAACAATCTTATATCCCCAGGCCAATCTATCACACCCAATCCTCAAGGCTCTAACCCAGAGACTCCCACACATACAGCTAATGCCTTTAATTCTTTCTTCACTAATACTATCCATACTCTTGCTAGTCACCTATCTCCTGACACCTCTAAGCTACTTTCACCGACTCCAAATCCACCTCCCTCTCTTCACTTACAACCAGTTTCTACCTCCTTTATCTCATCACTGCTCCAAAAACTAAAACCTACTACCCCATCCGCAGACAAACTTCCTGCAGAGTTCCTGCAAATAGGTGCTAAAGCCATTGCCTATCCTGTGTCTATTTTGATAAATAGATCTATAAATGAAGGAATTTTCCCTTCTATCTGGAAGATATCTCATATCATCCCACTACACAAAGGGGGGAACTCCAATGACTTCTCCAACTTTTGACCCATAGCACTACTATCACCTATTGCTAAAATCATGGAAAAATGTATCCATAAACGATTACTTACCCACCTTCTCCACAACAACCTACTCGCTAATTGTCAGCATGGATTCAGACCTTCCCACAGTACCACCACTGCATTACTCTCTTTCACAAACTCCATCAACTATAACCGCAACAAAAATAATCTATTATCTGCAGTCTTCATTGACCTATCTAAAGCTTTCGACATGGTTAACCACAAACTTCTTCACATACAGAATTTCCTCTCACTTGATCCTCCTTCCATAACTTGGTTTACATCTTACCTAGAAAACCGTCAACAGGCAGTACTCTGGATAAATTCACTATCTGATCTCCTTCCTATCTCTTTAGGAGTGCCAGAAGGCTCTATCTTAGGCCCACTTCTATTTTCCATCTTTATTAATGACCTGCAATCAGCTATCCCAAATACTACCTGCATTCAATATGCAGATGATTCTACTATAATCTGCACAGCTACCTCACAAACTGAACTCCAGTCTCTTACCCAAAATGCTTTTAACACTGTAGAACAATGGTTTTCACACCGTTGCCTACTCCTTAACCCTAAGAAAACCAAACTGCTACTCTTCTCACCTACCCGAAAGTCACCCCCACTAAACTTCACTCTCACTTCCACTGACGGTACTCTTATTTCTCCTGACCCAACTACTAAATTATTAGGAATAACAATAGACAACAATCTCAACTTTGACTTTCACATCAACAATACAATAAAATTAGTGAATAAAAAATAGGATCCCTATACAGAGTCAAACCTTTCCTTACACCTGAAGCAAGAACCACCATAGCCAGAACTCACCTAATCTCTACTCTTCTCTATGCTTCCCCCATATACAGTAATCTCTCCAATAGCAACCTCAAGAAACTAGCAACATCTTACCACAATATTGCTAGATTTGCTACAGGATTCCCTTTTAGAACCAATCACTGCCTGAATCTAAGACAACTAGGGTGGCTTGAACTTCCCAACCAGCTTGAACTTCAACAGCTCACAATAGCTCACAAGATCCTATACCAACCCACCAAAACACCAATACTCTCCAGCCTTATTACACCATATAACAATCTGAAACATCTACACTCTTCAAAGAAACTACTAATTAATATTGCTAAACCCAATAACTCTGCAGGAGACTGCCTCTTCTCCAACTCTGTTGGAAAAATATGGAACAAACTACCCTCTTATATCATATCTCTGACCTCTCTCCCAATTTTTAAAAGGCAACTGAAAATATATCTCAATAAACACTGGCTATGCTCCTGCACTAACCCAGACTAACTCTGCTTCTTCTTCTCTTTCTTTTCTTTTCCCATAATTTGTTTTCCCTGTATCCTTGATTACTTTCCCTTTACATAACATTTATGTATATATATTTTCACACATATATATTGTCTGACTACTGTAATTCACATCATGTGAAAAAAAAAAAATATTACCTATTTTGGTTTGCTGCCATCATAATAACTGTTATAACCTGTATTGTCTATTTCTGTTTAAACTTGTAATAACTAGTGGTGCTTTTCTGCTTTTCTCCCCGGGCCTCTACTGAAAATGGACATATATCCAGCTAGACTAGCCCGGTCAACAAATGTAAAATAAATAAAATAAATAAATAAATAAATTCTTAGACCTCTCCAAGGCCTTTAATACCATCTCCCACTGTCTCCTACTCACCAAACTATCTAGCATAGGCATGTCTCCCCAATCCCTAGACTGGTTATCAAACTACCTCACTAACAGGCAACAATCAACCAAATGGCAAACTCATTCTCTCCCTTCCTCAACACAACTTCAAATGTTCCGCAAGGATCCAGACTAGGCCCCTTTTCCTTTAGCATCTTTATTAATAACTTTCAAACCTTTCATACTCAGACTACTGTCATCCAATGCACAGATGATTCCACAACCATCTGTGCTGTCAACTCACCATCTGAACTACACCAACTTACACAAGATGCCCTCAATACTACAGAGATATTGATGTCCAACAATTATCTCACCCTAAACGCTAACAAAACTAAACTTGTTCTTTTTCTACCAAAAGCTCAACTCCACTAAACAAAGAAAATTTCACTATCCAAGCCCAAAGCAGCACAATAATCGAAGTCTTACCATACACCAAATTATTAGGTATCATCATAGATGAAAACTTGACCTTTGACCTGCACATTCAGATCAATATTAAAAAAAATCACCCCAAAAACTAGGAGCTCTCTATAGACAAAAATAATTCCTTAGAAACTCTGCAAAACTATCTCTCACCTCTTCTTTCCTACTACCCTCTCTTCTTTATGGTGCACCTCTCCTGACCAATATTCACATCTCTCTCAATGCCAAACTAATCTCGTGCTACAATAACATCACTAAACTCGTAACAAATGTGAGTTATTCTTCTCACCACTGCTCATCTATGCACCAGCTAAACTGGGTGGAACTGCTATATTATCTGTCACTTATTCAATTAACCATTGCACACAAATTTATTTATATACCATCTAACTGCCCCTCCTTGTCTTCCAAACAGACCCCTTCGATCCAATCAACTGCTCCTAAGTGTAGTAAAACCAACACATACACCAAGACAAACACACTACTCCTTTACTGTAGCTAAACTATGGAATAATCTTCCACCATCAGTAAGGTCTGTCAGCTGTGCCCCTGTCTTAAGAAATCCCTGAAAGAACACCCCACCTCTCTATGGCAGTACAACTGTACTAAGGATTTAGATCCTATAACATGAACCCCTTATTTTCGTCTTCCTACCCCAGACTCGGCTATTTCTTGTGCTATATATCACAGCCCATGTTCTCTTCTGCTCTGAAAGACTGTCCTTCTACATTTACTCTCAGACGTAATGCTATACCTTTAGCTGCTTTAACCTCCAGCCTGTATTTCTATATTCCTAAACTTTTTTTAAAGTTTAACTTTCTGGCATCTGGCCTAAACAAACTAACTAGATAGTACTATATTACATCTTGCTTAGATTTCATACCAAGCTCTTCCTATCACCAGCTGGACCTACTACTAAATGCATTGTTATGAGCCATGATCTACTTCTCTAAGGACTGGTCTTGTATTGACCTATTGTATGTTGTTCTGATAGGGCTGTTTATTACTGTCTGTTTACAACTGTATGTTGTTGTATTGAACTTGTACTATGTTTAGTGTATGTATAATGTTGTGTCATATGATTCTGTATATGCACTATGTATTAGTTATACTTTGTTGGAGCTTTTCTCCCTGGGCCTCCACTGAAAATAGGCTCACCTTGGCCCAGTGGACTATCCTGGTAAACAAATGCAAATAAATAAATAAATAAATAAATTGTTTGCTTACTCTATAATCAAGTAACGTCAGACATCCATCAGTAAGGTTATTATTTTCATAAGGATCTTTCTTTCATCCTATCAGGTACATTTGTGTCTATACATTTGTGTAGATGTTTATACAAAGTAAAGCATCTATATTCTAACATCAAACTTTAGTTAATTGAATAATTAAAGTTTGATCTTGTAGTATCGAAAGCTAAAATTGTCGAAAGGCCGATTCAACCAAAGGAAACCCTTCCCTTGGCCAAATCAAAAAAAAAATTTTTACATACGAAATCAAGTGGGGGGCTTTGCCCCCACCACAGCCCCCGATGTGGGGGACTGTGCTGCCCACACCCCCCCACCTAAATATACCAACTCTGAGTTCACTCCAAATTGGAGAAACGGGCATACTCCACATAACAGCCAAGGGAAGTGTTTCCCTGAGTTAAATCAACCAATTGACAATTTACCATTTCGATATTACAAGTTTAAGTTTTACTTATTCGATTAAATAAAACTTCGATCTTGCAATATAGAACCAAGGCATCCAGGTATATCTTACTGTAGTTGTCAATGTTCTCTGTGGAATCTGGAGTTTGGAAGAAGATTATACCATCCCTTAGGATGATGTAGTTACCTTAGAAGATGTATTTTCAGCTGACCTCTCATTTTTTAATTCTGCACCTATTGCAAATTCGAAAAAACTGCTTTATGGTTGGACTGAAACAGTGCAGGCCCTACACATGAGGGGTTACATTAGTCACTGCTATTTGTGAGGACTAGATCTAGAATATTACAGACACTTGTGAGATGATGCAGTCTTAGTTCCATGGCATGTGAGTTATCAAAGTCCAGGAATTATTGTGCAAGTGAGTTTGGCCTCATATAGGTTTCACAGTTGATGTAGTTATATTTGAAATCATCCATGTAGGTTGTTTTCTTTAACTTTAATTGTTACAAGTACTTATAAATAGGCTGTGTGGCCTTTCTTGTTTATGGAAGGGGGCATATAACTGGTGATAACATTAAGGGGTTTCATAGCCACAGTAAATTGGAGTTACATTAACTCCATAGACTTATGTTGTTTAACCCCTGTAAAGGAGGAATTATCTTCAATGAAAAATGATAATCCACCTCCTGTGTTTCCCACAACTTCAAATTGGAGTTTGAATGCATGGAAAGCCTTGCAAGGCCAGGCTACTTACTGATGCCTTGCATCAGGTTTCTGTGACTGTACAGACATCCACCACTTCCATTGGGACAAATGCTGACAGAGAGTACAGTTTCTGATGTTAACTCTTATAGTTTAGCAGCACAACCCTTACTTTGTTGGAATTAAATATTTTTACACAGTGACTTCTGTATTTGTGACCTTGCCTAATAAAGGCATTATAGTGGAGGCAAGTGCCTTAGCCAGCAAACAAAAGCCTAGAAGTGCCACGTGAACTCTTATGTCTTGCAAAGCAGTATGGTCTATCCACAATGTCATCCCACACTGAAAGGACATCAGCAGGCCATGTGTGGGACAAGACTTTGCAGGCCTGCTTAAAATGGATGTTTGTGCAAGCACCACAAGCACCAAAATACTGTAAAACCATGCCATTGGAGAAGTCAGTTAGGGAAGCACACTTCTACTCTTCTTTATGGACACACACACACACACACACACACACACACACACACACACACACACACACACACACACACACACACACACACACACACACACACACACACACACACACACACACACACACACACACACAGTTAACTGCAGTGAGACTAGAACCCCTACCTATCTAAGTACACAGACTACAGAACACAGACCTTCACACATATGCCTTGGCACAAGTCTGATTTGAACAGGACTGCAGGTGATCTTATAGTCGATGATATCAGCAGACCATGTGGGGTACAAGAGGCTGATGGCCTGCTTGAAATGGATTTTTGTGCAAGCACCAAAATACTGCAAACGCATGCCGCTGAAGAAGTCAGTTTGAGATACATACTTCCATTCTTATGGACACATAAACACACACACACACACACACACACACACACACACACACACACACACACACACACACACACACACACACACACACACTCTACTGCTGTGAGAACCAAACCCCTACCTATTTAAGTGCAGAGACTACAGAACATAGTACTAAACACAAGCACCATTGCACAAGTTTGCTTTATATAAGACTGTGCTGGTGAACTTATAGTAAATGACATTAGCAAGCCATATGGGGAACAACAGCTTGGGAGGCCTGCATAGGCACATCACTTCTTAGTGTCATCTGAGGCTAGTAGCTTAACAGAAGTATACTGTTTAGAAGCCTAGGTGTGTAACAACACAAGGACTCATCTGAGCATATTTGGCTGTTTGAGTGTGGCAGAGCAAGCCTGTGAGCATCACCAAATGGCCCTGTCTGCGAGGGATCACACAACATTATATATTACACTTTGTATTGTGGTTGATATATATGTTGAAAAATTAAGGAGACTCCAGAGTTGTACTGGCTGTTGGTGTGGTTGGGGTTGTGAAAACAAATAAATGGATTGTAAATTCATGTACATATAGTTATATTGTACCCTCAGTTTGCAATGTTTAAACGTGTAGTTTTAGGTCAGACAAAGGAACTGAGAATATAGAGCAGTAAGAACATACTATATCTATATATAAGTGTATACATGCACACACACATATAATGTAATAGCGCAAGAAGCATCATATTTGCACAATGGTTAACTAAGTGTACACATGTGTGTTTGTCTTTTTTCCCTGTTTGCATGTGGGTAAGCAGTGCGCAAACACGAGTCCCATTGCTAACAGCCGAGACTTACTATTAGTAATATATACCTGCTACTATAGCCCACTCCTATCTCTACTCCAGGCTGGGATTTCCCTATGATTAAGAGTGATAATTGAATATATCTGCTTTCTGTTGTTGGCAATCTGACATAAATCTTATCTGGTTTATCTCTGTTTTTGCAATGCTGCACTTCACACAAACTAGATAAGCCTTCTCAAAAATGTTTTCTAGATGCAGAGCACCATGCAAATGTGGAATTAAAACAAGATAGAGGATAAATATTAAAAGTATGGAATACATAATCAAAGTCTGTAAAAGCAGACTACCAATTGATAGTACACATCCAAAATGTCTACTTATGTCAGTATTAGAACCCTCACACCAATATAGCTTCAGCAAACAGGCTGGCTGCCTTAGTCCTCTTTGCCACAGAAGTAGCTTGTCAGTACAGAACTGGGGTCAGTCTGTAGAATATTAGCTACTGCATTAGCACTGAATTGTACAACTAAATCTCTGTATTATATTTGGACATTCAGCATTTAGTAGTTACACAACCTCCCATAATTATGATTACAAATATGCATCTCTCTGTCAAGCATGTCTGTGGTTGTTGGTAATTCATCAGTCACCTAACACATGCAATGTGTAAGTAATTCTATACAATTGTCTTTAAAATGTGAGGAGATATTAACTGTGACATAAACACACATATACTGTTGTTTTGGGGGGTAGCACAGCAAAGTTACTCTTATTGCAGGTACAAGGGTACACTCCTCTTTTGGGGGCTAGGGGAACAAATCACAGTCACTGTTATGACATAAACAAGTCTAACGTCAGAAACTACAATGTGTAGCCTCACTTTCTAACTTCTCTCTTGAGTGATTTACCAGTATTCTGCAGAAGTTTGACTATGTGAACATTTCATGCCTGAGGCCTGTTAATTGCAAATGGACACATATTACTAAAATAAGTGTCTGTAGTCCCATGTTAATGTTATTTCTCTACATATCCACCATTATTTTCTTGCTTACTGTACCAAGTTAAGAGATACAAGGATATGTCATGATAACTCTCAAGAATGCAGTCTAGGTTCAGGAATTAACTTGCAAATTCAGCAGTTGACACACCTTTAGTTCAGGGCTGACTCTGTCTAATGCAAGCAGTACACAGCCAGTACATGTCTAGGTAAAGGTTTTGTGAGTTCCCTGGCATCAATTTTAATATATGTATGTGAGGAGGAGAAATGTATTAGGTCCCTAGATGGCCAATGAATGTGCTATGCATTGTCTCTTAGCCAAAGCAAGGGCATGCTGAGCATGCCTATGTCTGTCTACAGGGACAGCAGCTGGTGGTTCTTCCTCATAGTCTTCCTCTGACTGTGGCTGTGATGACCTAGGCTTTGGTGGGAGGATGTGTGTCCCTTCCCCTTGCTGATCCTGCTGTAGCTGTTTCCACAGGATCAGACTGTGGAACATAGCACATACTGTGACTATCTGTGTTCATGTGTGTGGATTATACTGCAGGGCTCCACCAAATATATCTAGGCACTGCAACCGTGACTTCAGCAACAAAAACATACAGTATATGATGTTAATAGTTTGAGTATGTGCCTTATTATGGTGACCTTCCTTGAGTGTGTGTGCACTTCAGATGGGTGTCAGCATCCCCCATTAAATGGCTTTGTGGGATGTCCCCCCTAGCAAACATCTGGTACAGCTGTGAAGTGTGCCAGATATGGGAGTCACATTAACTGTTAGGGTTGCTTCCACACACATTCAAGATAATCCCCTGGGCATTGCACATGACTTGGCAGTTGATGGAGTGGTATCCTTTGCAGTTAATGTAGATTCTACCCTGGTCACTAGGTGGTGCCTTGATGTGTCCTTGAGTGCAATCTATGGTGCCCAGAACTTCATGGTAATGCACTACACAATAGAACTGTTGCATATTGTTGGCTCTGTCCTCATATGAAGGGGAAAAATATATGTGCACACTGTCATGTATGAGCATAGCATCCAGGAACTAGTGGAGGATCCTGAATGCTGATGCCTTTAACACACCCATCATGCCCCCAGTTGGTCTTTGAAAAGTACCTGTAACTAATATTCTAAGGACTACTCATATCAATTTCCACTGGGAAAGGTTACCCTCGCTTGGCTCTGGCTCTGAGTTGATGGCAACAGAGCTCACAGAGTTCTTGTAATGTGTCCCTGTCCACCCTGTAGTGCTCTACAATCTCCAGCTCATGTAGCTCCTGGAGGGTTACCGTGGGCCTAAACACTCTTCTCCTTCTCGGCCTTGGCCTATTGTCACCAGCACCAGTGCATTGGCTTCAGCCTGTAGCACATACAGATGTAGAATAGCTGTAGCAGACACGAGCATTATCTCAGTTAAAATTTCAAGTCTCTCCTACAATGGTATTGAAGTATTGAGGGAAAATAAGAATGTAGGCTACATGGATACTTTATACAGTTGTTGATTAGGTCCACCATGTGAGATTGGCTAATTAAGATGCAGTTCACCTGCTTAGGCTGTAATTAGTATGATTTAACAGGTCTATATCACATAGTCGAAGTTTAATAACTTCAGACATGGAATGTTCCAACCATCCTGTTCTAAGTTAAAAAACTTCGACTATGGATAAAAAACAAAAAAAAGAAAAGAAAACAAAATAAACTGTTGTAAGCAGGGGGGCAAGCCCCCCCCCCCCCCTGCACAGCCCACTACTTAAATATAACAACTCCGAGATCACACCGCATTGAACAAAACAGAAACCTTCCCTTATGGAGATTTCCGTTGAAATGCTCAAACTTCTGCAAATTCAAACTTATGGTCTTGACCATATGAGGTTCGAACTTGCAGAAGTTCAGGTATCTGATAGGAACCCTGATTTAGCACACCTGCTTGAGTGCTCAGTAGTCCATTATGTGCACCTTCGCTCGACTCCGTGCACTGTTGCATAAATAAGGTAAGCATAATCAGAATTCATACTCTTATCTCTGTTTTCCTAATGTCACGCAAACATGGAACATAAAATGTGCAGAAAAGCTTGTACAGCTGATAGTCGAACTCAGGACTCTTGAGACTGTAGCCCTACACATACACATGCTGCCACAGGAATAGTTACATAACAAGCATACTAAAACTGGTCTTTTATAGCTTTGTTTCCTGTGGGTGCACTAAGTGCACCAATGTGTACACGTTAAGAAAAAGAGAAACGGAAGCTGGCCTACCAACCTGCTGTCATTGCCAACTGTTGACATCCATTGGAAACAAAAGCACCATATAGGTGCCTACACAAACTGAACTCCCCTACATGATTACCCCTTTTTGTGATTCAACAAGTCTACTGAGTTTTGGGCTCATTTGCATAATGACTGTGCTGACAGCCTGGAATCTACACAGTTAGTAGCCATGTAAGCACTACCCTGAAGTTCTGGGCGCCATATATTGCACTCAAGGCACCACCTAGTGACCAGGGTAGAATCTACATTAACTGCAAAGGATACCTGGGAAACTGACGGGAGCATGATGTAAACACGAGGCAGGGTATTGCTTTTCCTAAATATGTGATACATACTACATAATACTTACAGTACATTAGAATACTCTGTCTCATGCGTTTTAAACATTTTAATAGCCTGCATTATGTGCAAGTTTATTCTTCCTTTGGGGGTGGGGGACCAAAGGTGCATTTATGTCATGGCAGTTAAAATGACATTTTTCTTTTTGAAGACTGATTTTTTAGCATTCATAGTGCGTACTTAGGCCGTAATATGTGTGGTGTTACCTGTTAGGATCAGTTTGTCAATATTTAGGGAATTTTACTTGCTCTTGTTTCTGTGTAGACTCCTGTACTTGGAAATTTTCCAAGTACTATGTCAACACGTACACGAGGCTACATGGTTTCATTATAGGTTGTTGGATCGCTCAGTCATGTTAATTTGCTTCATTAGCATAAATTTCAGCTACTTATGCTGAAATTTGCATTCCACAAATGTTTGTACATCATTTCTTGTCAGTGCTTATCGCTCCAAAATATTATGTCATTAGCAATGTATGTTTCATCTGATAAAATGCTAAATAGAAAATCACATCTCCTGTCAGTAAAGTATTACTGTGCAAATTTGCTTTCTGTAATTATTTTAAAACAGTTCATGTAATATATCTGTTACAGTGCAAAATGTCACAGCGTGTGACAGGATTCCCTTCCCATGTCACAGCTCAACTGATGAAATCTAGTGGACTGATTTTATCACAAACGTAAACATAAACTAAGAGGCTATTTTCAAAGTAGACAATTTGCATTCAGACTGCAACATAATTTACATTTAGTGTATACTACTCTTTTAAAAACAACCAAAAAAGTTACACATTTTCTTTGTCTGCTTTATTTTAAGTGGTGGCTTCCTCCATATTTATTCATTCTGTACTAGTAATTTATTCACTGGTCCTAAATAATGATATAACTTCATTGTATTTTAGGGAAAGAAATCATACAACATGTACAAGTTATAGGAATGCCCATGTCTGAGAGTAATGCTGTTTGTGCAGCTCTCGCTCAATATCTATTACATCAGTGCAAAGCTCACAAACCGTAAAGTGCATATTTTCATTTCTGATTTAGCCAATCAGAAAAAAACAAAAACAAGAGGTATGATAATCAGGGCTTGCCTTTCCAGAGATGACCATGGCCTTTAGAATTCAAGCTCTGTTAATGTGAAATGAATATCAGTGGTCACAGTTTGTACTCATGTACTCAGGAATTTCTGAGTATGTGAGTATTTGTGCTTTCCATGACTCAGAGAAGTTAAGGGGCTACTTGAATGCTTAAAAAATACTTCAACGGATGAGCAGTTTGATGCTTTTTGAGAAGATGTCCATGGCAGTCACTAAGGTAGAGGCTTACCATGCGGCAACCACCCAGAAGGAGAAATGAATGCAGCTGCTGGAGGTTAAAATGAAGGAACAGCATTCTATCAAGAAATCAGTTGAAGCAACTGTGGAGGTTCTAAAAAACGAAAAGGAGAAGATCGATGACATTGAAAACCATTCCAGGTGGGCTATTGTGAGGATTAAGTGCATACTGGAAAGTGTCAGTGATCATAAACTGTGGCCTCTGTCTGAATCCATAATGTGCCATCTTACCTGGATGCCAACAGTAACAGAAATGACTGGTTTGATAAGAAAAAAGTAAACATTAGTGCTTCCTCGGTGTATGTTTTGGTCACTATCTACTCAAGCAGAAGGGGTCACTGGCATATTGTCAACAGTTGGAAGTAGCACAAAGTGCCGTAAGAGAGAGACACCCTAATAGTTACTGCTAATTATTCACCGCATTTATGTACACTTAGTCTGCAGATGTTACAATACAAAAGAATACTGCAGGAGATGTATTACCCAGAAATAATTCCATACCGAGCCATTTTAGTGGTGGAGACAGAAGTGATAAAGATATTGTTCCACAAGACAGAGGAAGATGCATAATTTCCTGCAAAGGTGAGGGACAGATTATTGAAAGATCCTGAATCAGACAGGATGGGGGACTTGGAGCAGAGAATGTCTGAAAGACAGATGGAATGGTACCTAACAAGGACGAAGTGACATCATCTATCAGCATCTCAACATGCTCTACACAAAAAGAGGTGATTAGCAGAGCTGCCTATAACACTTGAAACAGATGAGTAGGGAACAGTGGATAGGGTAAAGGTCAGCATATGAAGAAATGTACTTCCCTAAAGGAAACAGAGCCAAGAGATAGGTCAAGGAAGTGAAGCATGGGAGAAGAGACAGTGTCAAAGCAGACAGAGGCAAAGCAGGTATGGATCACCAAGGCATGAACTGTTGTTATGAGTGGCTTGAGCAAGGCTGTAGGGCATCCCAATGGCAGAAAGAGTTAGGAACTTTATCTGAAAAGTCTAGTGAAGAGAGCAGTAAGGCCTAGTCAGAAATCTTTTTGGGTTAATGTGACATGACTGACAAACATCGCTGGTGTTATAGATCGTTTAAGAGGCTTGAAAACCTTTAAAAAATGGTTTATGTATATTTAGTGGGTCTGATGATGATCATTAGGAGAGCAACATAATTGAGTTTTCTCTGCCTCCCTCTGCACTTTTTTGTTTAAATCCATTGAACATTTTGGGTATATATTATGTCAGGTGATTTGCTATATATGTACCTGGGGGCGAAGGGGACAGTTTCAAGTGTTGCTGACGACTATTTCTGTTTTATTTACAATAGTATTAATGGCAACCTATGGCTTTGTATTTTCCAGGTACTTAATACCAGGGACTTCATCTACACATGTACATATCTGTGTGGACCAATTTGATCATACTGAACTCTAAATCTTCAGTTTTGAATCAAAACCTTATTGTTCTTCCAGGTGATATGGAGTTTTTTCCCTTTTGTGGTGGTTGACCATCCTGTTTGCTTGCATGTAGGCATGATAAGGAATTGCATGCCATAACTAGTACCAATAATCTTATGGAGTAATGTTATTTCCAAATATTTCTGTTTCTTGGAACATCACACATCCCTAATGAATTTCATCTGCAGGAGTTAAGGAAAGGCCAATGAATAGTATATAAAGACATGTAAATAGCAGAGTAACATTATTCACTGATATTATAGTGAAGGGGAACATATGGGAGTTTACATTGTATGGATCTTTTGGATTAGATTGTAACCTTTCTTTCTGTGGAAATCAGGTGGGTTTAGACCTTCAAATTGGGGTACTCTTCTTAAATAGCCACCTGTGCCATCACAACCAGACATAGGCAATGTATGTGTGTCAAAGGGGGATCTCAACTTGGGATATGTTACGGGACAAGAGGATAAGGTTCAGTACCAGGAAGTGACAAGGATAGAAGGTTCAAAGGTAAGTCAAGTACAAGCATACTTCATAGAATCTAGTAGGGAGTTGTAACCAAATACGAAGAAATCTGATATGGCAAAGACTGGATAGAGAAAAAAAGATGAAAGATGATATGTCTATAAGAGATTAAATGAATTAAGGAGACAAGGAATTTAGCCACAAAGGTTTTCTAAAAGTGTTTCCGATCATAAAGCAGAAGGGGAAAGAACAGAGTCATGATATTGCAACATAGCTACCTATAGGTGGACACTACAGCCATTAGGCACACTATGGTGAAGTGATGGATCACGTGGATGGAAGTAACTAATAGGCACACATGACTATTTGGGAAGGTATATGCATCTAACACAGAAGATGTGGAACTCTACCAAGCATTTCTTAAGAAATAGGAATAATTAACTGATGGAGCAGAGAATGGTATACTAGTGGAAGGCTTCAACGTAGTCCTGGATAATAAGCTCAGCTGTTTTATATGGTATGAAGCAGCAGCATCTTAAAATGCCAAAGATAATTTTGGGGGGTTATCATTGCCAGGCAGAGCAAAGATTTTTATACGATTACTGTTACATACACACAGACACACACACACATACACACACACACACACACACACACACACACACACACACACACACACACACACACACACACACACACACACAGACACACACACACATACACACACACACACACACACACACACACACACACACACTAGTGGTAGTATATCTGTGATATCATCAGACAGAATATACAATTGTTAAAGAGTTACAATTATTATATAATGCAGAGAACTTATGCTGG
>NC_056748.1:97788579-97843579 GCF_019279795.1 Protopterus annectens
AACATTGTTGATGATGATTTAAGTTGGTTCAGTTATTGCATGAAGTGGGTGGTCTACTTGGTTCTTTTACGGATCTCCAAAGCCAGTGGAAGTCTATAGAAGTATAAAAATTCACACAGAGACAATATTTTGCTCAACTTTTGTTGTGATATGGGAAATTTACATGATGAATGAAGGGGAAGAAGGTGGTGAATGCCTTTCAAGGAGGTGGTAGCTTCATGTTATAGGTATATCAGAAGACATAATGAGATGGACTATTGTTCAGCTTGTGGACAGGTAGCAAATAGTACTTCTGTAGTGGACTAATACTGATCTGCATCATCTAGTAGGCTGCACTCACTGGGTTAGCATACATAACAATGCACAGTCTCTGAGATATCGGATATTCAAGATTCTTTCCTATTGCACTAAATTATGGCCCCTGATGAAGCTGTAAGACTTAAGGGACTATTAACTTCTTTTTTCTCTAAGGGTGTAGAGGTACTAAAAGTAACTTAATCCATTAATTTTACAACTCTATTGTTGTTTGTTGGCCAAAGTAATATGGCCCCTGTAATATTTTCCTGGATTAAGCATGCTTTTGCACTAGAGTATTCTAAGGATGGGCAAGCAGGAGAAATACAGTGGATGATGGGGCCACAGTTGTTGAGATCAGTACCTCCAGCCAGTGTCAGAATGTCTCCTGACATGCAATTAATGTTCACTGTAATGTTTTACAGAAGAATGATGTGAGAGTGGCAGAAGTGGTCAGTGCAGGTAAGGACAGTGTCCTCTATAATCAAGCAATATTTGACTTATCTTTTAGCACACACAAGAAGTTGCATGCCACCATGTATGACAGCATTAGATCTGAGAGCTCATAAAGTGGTCACTCTGTTCTTAAACCATCCAGTGCTTCTCTTGATATAAGGACAATGTGCTAACAGCAGGACAAGTGCTGGACAACTAGAGTAAAACAATAATGAAAACAGGTTTGGAAGAGTGGTGAAAAATGCAACAGGGACCTGAAAACGTAAGGGAAGCTGGAGACAAAAGGAGTTGTGTACAGAAAGAATTTGGCTGGAAAGAATAACAGTATGCTATTCTATCTTAAAGTAAAAGTAGTAGAAGTGGATGGGAAGTACTATGGTAGTTGACTAAATCAAGCTGATGCACACTTTTTTTGATCGTTTAGGTTGTATTACTTCCCGAATTCTATGTCCTGAGAGTCAGTGTGCTGCCCAAGCTGACTATGTGCTCTAACTTTACACAAGGAGGAGTAGACTGATGATAGAAAATGTCACCAGAACTGGTGAAGCAGGGACAATAGCGTCCTGGTCCAACATTTAAATTGTGAGATGAACTTTCTGTTTTCAGACAAATTTTTTTACTTTTTTTTTTTTTTTACTTTGTCGGCATTGTGATTTGATAAGCGATCTGTGTCTTGTAACAGACAATATACAAAACTATTTGAGGGGTATGCATACTATAACATGTCCCCCTGCGGACCTCCAACCTTAGTTCTTGCTCTGTGGGAGCTAAGGGAAGTGTATGCCTTTTAGCTCACATTCACTGGGTTTGGTAAATATTTTCTTTTCTGTTTATTTATTTATTAACATTTGACTACTGAGAAAGTCTGACTGGGGAGGAGCCCATTTTCATGGGAGGCCTGGGGCGAAAAACTCCAAAGTATTACAAAACATTTTAAGAAGATTAATTTTATAATCTTCAAAAATAACACAGACATCTGTGGTTTAACTAACTATACAAACAGACATAATATGATATCAAATCATTGGTTAAGAATAGATACAAGTTAATACTTAGAGAAATTTTGGCCAGTTTATAGAGAAATTAAAGGTAAGTTAATATAATACAAACATGAATTGCAATATGAAGTGACAGGAAAAGCAGGCTTAAGGTATAGTTGAAGATAACGCCAGGGAAGAGAAATTAATAGATGTAATGACGTGAGTGAAGAAAGGAGAGTACAGAGGTGTAAAGTATGAATACATACTTGTTCACATTTAGGGGTATAGTTTATCCTAGTATTGAGCAAGAACAGAGCCAGATTTGGGCTATGGAGTCTTTCAGAATGCTTTTGAAGGAAAGGAGGGAGCGTATTGACCTGAGGGATACAGGTAAGAAGTTTCAGGCCTTATCAACATGGTATGCATATAGACAATGCACAACAGACTTGATAGCTTTATGGACAGACAGGAGATTTCGATCACTGGATTGTAATGACTGACAAGCAACATAGTTGTGTAAAATGGTATTTAGTGTCAGACTAGTAGATAGATGCTGGATAATTCTATAGCTGGTAAAAAGCTCTGCATATGTTAGTTGATGGGGTAGTTCTAACCAATTTAGGCTTCTTAGTGCTTCACAGTCGTGGATTTTGAAAGAGATGTTTGTTGCAAATTTAGTGGTTTTGTTATAACATTGTTCAAGTTTTGATTTTTATGATGCCTAGAGGTTAGTAAGGATAGGAGTGCCACAAAGAAGTATTGGGAGGAAATAAGTAGTGGCAAGTGTAGTTTCAGTGTATTTGTGAAAACGTTTTGACTGTAAGGCATCCCTAGTTTATGTCAAGTTTTTCTCATGCAATTTTGTATATGCAGGTCTAATTTAGGATTATCATCCACTATCATGCCTAATAATTTGCTATGAGAAGTGACTTCAGTGGTTGCATTATCAAGAGAGAGCTGGTTTTTTTTTGAAAGAAGGATTTGGAGAAAAGAAGTAGGAATTTTTTTTGAGGGGTTGAACATGAACTGTGAATTGCAAAGTCATATTTCAGTGGCTGTTAAAGGTTTTTGAATAATGTTTTGGAGGTATGCCATGTTATGAGATGTGCAAATTAGTATAGAGACATGTGTGTACTGCATTAGGGAGGCCTGCTGTGTGGATGTAGGAGAGGGTGTGGGTGAGAATGTTAAAGTGGAGGAGACCTTATGGTACACTGGTGGTGACTGAGAGGTATGAAGAGAGGGTGGAGTGTCATTTTACTGACTGATACCGATTGGACAGATAACTTTTGAGTCATAGAGGGGTGGGCTGAAATAGACCTAGTGAGGACATTTGAAGTAGAAGTTTGCTGTGGCAAACTCTGTCGATGACTTTAGACAAGTCTAGAAACAAGGAAGAGACTAGTTTGCCATTATCTCTAGCTTTATTGACTATATCTATGTAGGTTAAAAGTGCAGTGTTAGTACCATGGGAAGGATGGAAGCCATGTTGTGTGGAGAATAGAACTTCTTCCTTCAGGAGATAGTTTAGCAATTGTTTTTGAATATATTTTTTCAAGTATTGTGGAAATGGAGATACGATTGCTAAAGGTCTAAAGTTAGTAATGTGTGTTGAATTTCCTCCTTTGTGCAGAGGGATGCTGTATGAATTTTCCCAGAGAGATGGAATGTGGGTTTTCTGAACTGATCTATTTATTAGGATACTGCTGTTTGCTAAACACATATATTCATATGCTGCAGTTTGTGGCAAAATATAAAGTGTGGAATAAAACTGATGTCACGTACCATTTGCTTACTGATATATTAATTCATCAGAGTGAGTACTCTGTGGAATGCAAGAAGTGAGAGAAGAAGTTCTATGTTGATTGTATTATTTATTTTTCTGTTTGGATGTATGAGCAGTTCTATGATGTTATTTATTCACAGGTGTTTTATTTAAAGGGGAATATTATATACTTAAAATCGGGGCTAGTATCTGCATGGAGGGTTTGATTTTATTTCTGGACACAACTGGATGATTCCACAGTGACAGTGTTCAATATAGCTGCTAATCAAGTTTGTGTGGGAGCAACATTTGCCTTAATACATCTGTCAATTATAATTTTGTTCTTGAAAGAAATAATCTTGTTTATTGATAGAAATTATTTTTACTTTGTACATTTATTCATAGTTAATCTGTCATGTGATGACCTGTGTAAGTAGCTGGATGTGAGGTATCTTTTTGCAGCAATTTTTGCTACTAAAGGTTGTTTACGGCTTATATTTTTGAACTTCACTAGGGTGTTTATTTGATCTTGCTCTCAAAATATTTTACTAAACTTTATCAAGTGACTGGGTACTATTATATTTAGAAAGAGTTCTGGGTTTTCTTCTTTATGCATTTACTACCACCTATGCAAGGCTTCTGTTTATTTTTTTTTGTTTTTGATCACATGGGTGCCCTTCCTGTATTGAGTATTAAAAAGGAGAGGTATGTGAGGCACCACCTTTTTTTAGGAGACCGTTGGGTGTTTTTAATATTTTGTAACAATCTTTGGAGTGTTAATGTGGGAGTTGTGGGAGAACATAGTTAGAAAACAGCAGGGTGTGCCATCAGCAGAAAGCACTATACTGTAGCAGAATATAGAATAGGGCAAGTTTTGTCCTGAGTGGTGCATGAATGGGTAGCAAACATTCTGTTTTATGTCTTTATTTTTAGGCAATTTGCAGGAAAAGCACTAAGCAGTTTGTTAACCTGGAAGTTAGTAACAGGGACAGTAAGTTTGTATATTGTAAAACTGGAGGGTAGTTGCTGGCTTACCCTTGTTTGAGGTATTTATGTTTTTAATGTTTGTAGAGAATAAATTGCATGTCATCAGCTAATGTAGTATAAGGGGTCTTTGTGGCAACAAGTGTCTGGAAATTACAGCCTTTGCAGTTTTACTACATATCACTGTCTTAGGAGAATGGCAGCTTAAGAAGGTTTTTGGAAGGTCTGAGGTATCACTTGATCTCAGAACTTGGTAAAATTCTACTTATTTTTAGCAGTTTTTTTTTTTTTGGAGAGGGGGCTGGGACCAAAATTGCTGGCAGTGACTCTATGGATATGAAGTGTACTGTGCTCCTTTGAGGTCCTGTACGAAGGAATATTTGCACTCTAGCTGAAACTGCTCAACAGCCCAAATATCTGGGGCTCCTTGTGGACTGCCTCAAAGATGGAAAAGGTAAGGATGAGAGTGAGGGACTTTATAGTACACCAAAAAATTAGAAATACTCCTGGAGGACTACAAGAACCAAAACACCGATTCATTTTTTGTTACACTAAAAGACTTCTTCAACAGTACTGGTCTTAAATTCCTGAACCAGCTTATAGACAACTGTAAAATCATGACTGAGCTAAGGGAAGAGATCAGTAAAATAGATGAAATCTTGTTTAAGGACTTTCACACCAAGATTGGGGAACGGGTTGAATATCATACACTCTTCTCTGAACTACAGAAACATGAAGAGGTTATAATCAGCCATAAAACTCATAAGTTCAAGCGAGGTGCTGCTGTGTATGAAAATGACACAGCATGTTGACTTTTGTGTGTTTGACAAACGCACAAACCAAGATAAATTCAAAGCACCAAATAATCAGACCAAATGGTTCCCCTTTAAGAAACACACCAATGAAGTCCACACCCCTAGAACTAAGAACTTTGAGGCAGCTTCTGAAGTTAGATCTTTAAATAGGGAATCACCAGTGGCACTGGAATGGATATTGTGGAAGCAGGAACTTGTAGTGCTGGCAATGGACTGTTTGTTAACAACCAATGAAAATGGTGGGGCTAGAACAAAGACTTTTTATTAGGCGAGGAGAAGGAGAGCAGAAGCCAGAGAATGTGCATGCTAAGAAGAAGAGAATGAACTGTCAAATTCTTCAGCGGACAATTAAATAGGTATTCTGTACCTGTAAATAATGTTATAAATTTGTCTAATTTTGTTTTAAATGAAAACCATCTGAAAGTTTTGAATATGGGCTTAAATTTTGTACCCTCAAGGAGGGCAAACACTGCGTTAAGCCTCAAAAAGTACACTAGGTCTTCAAATTCGAATTATGTATTTAAAGATATTGTTAGTAACGGCACTAAATATGTAAAGCCTTCATGCTACAACTCGCTGCATACTATTAAAGGCTTTGAATCAGCTTGTGAAAGTGAAATAACAAATGCCGTGGGGGAGGGGTAAAGAAAAGAAAAATGTATCATAATTTATCTAAAGAAGAAAAGAAAGCCCTGAAAGAAATACAGGAGAATGGCAATATAAGAGTAATGAAAAGTGACAAGGGGATACTTTTTAATGAACCAAGAGGAATATGTTACCTGTATAGAGAAAATGCTAGGTAACAGTCTAGAATACAGACAAACAGACATGGTGGAAGTATCTAAGAGCTACAGGAATGTTTATACTTTTTTTGTTTGTTTGAGAGTTTAATGAACAGTAATTTAGAGAAGGACCTTTATGATTTTTGTCATATAGACAATCCGAAATTAGGTTCATTCTTTGGAATTCCCAAAACACATAAAAATAAAACCTTTCATCCATTTAGACCCATTGTATCTGCCCCAAACTATATTACAGAGGGTATTTCCTTGTCGGTGCACTCCAAGTTAAACCCTATTGTTCACCAAATTAATTCATACTTAAGACTCCTGGGACTTTTTAAATAGTATCAGGGAACACACTTTAGCTACAGCTTTTGATCCCACCACACAAGTGATGTTTAGTCTTGATGTTATCTCTCTTTTCACTTGTATTCCCCACTTTGAAGGAGTGGAACAAGTTAGAGAATACTTAAATAAATGTTCCACATTCAGCAATTCTGAAAGTAATTTCTATTGTGAATTAATAGATGTTTTATTAAACAACAATTTTTTTTTTGCATTTAACAAAAAATATACCGACAAATTTGTGGGGTCCCCTGCAGCACTGTCTTTTGTGAACATTGTGATGGGTCACTAGGAGTGTACTGTCCTGGAACCACTAGTCATGGAATACCGGATTACATTTTTTAAGTGATTTATTGATGACTTGTTTTTTGTCATGGTTGGGGATGTACAAAAAGTGCGAAGTTTTGCTGAAACTCTTAACTCCAGATTAGGATATTTAAAATTTGTCCTGGGGGATGTGTGACTAAAAGTCCATTTTTTGGATGTGATTTTAGAATGGGATATTAAGTTTTATAAGTTAGTTAGTAGGATTTTCAGGAAAGAAATTTTCACTAACAGTTACTTGCATTATACTAGCATGCACCCTTATTACATGAAGAATAATATTCCAAAAGGACAGCTCGTAAGAGCTAGTCGAATGCCAAGTGAAATGGTTAACTTCTTGAAGGAAATAGAATTTATCACCACCTTGTTTGTTGAAAGAGGGTATAGTAAAATTCTGCTGAAAGAGCAGGCTGAATATATCACATAGAACATGGACAGTCTCTTTCCAGCCATCCTTGAGCATGGGTTTTCCAACATTTAATATAAAACAGAACCATGACAGGAATACAATTGATGCTGGTAATTACTTTTGTTTGGACATGGCAGTAGCTAGTGATATTATCAGGAATATTATGTATGATAACTGGAAATTTTTAGAAGTAAATAAAGATTGACTATCCATTGTGGGGACCCAACCAAGGTTCGTATATAAAAACCAAAATAATTTAAAAAACACTTTAGAAAGAAAGAGAAACATATTTATTGTCCTAATACCACACAGAAGAGATGGGGCATGTATAAGTGTGGGAAGTGCAGCATATGTAGATACATTTCTGAAGGTCCTTTAGTTAATTTAGAACATTTGCCTTACACTTTGAAAGTTCCAGGGCATTTTAACTGTAAGAGTAAAGGAGTTGTATACAGTGGTATGTGTGCATACTGTAGTGCATTCTATATTGGTATGACTACAAGAGCTCTATGCTCTAGAATAAAGGAACATTATTACAACATTGGAAAACAAAACAAGACAAATGCTTTTTACAAGCATACTGTCACCTGTCCCATGTATAAAACATTTTTGTTTTCTGTGCTGAAGCAAGGAAGTAATGATTTTAGGGGTGGCAATTTTAAAAAGGTCTTGAACAAAAGGAAGCTTTATGGCAAATCAGATTAAATTCAAACAAAAAAAAAACTGGTATAAATGATGCTAACATTAAATGTTTTTTGAAAGACTGTAGAATCTATATAAGAACACCTTTGAAATTGTATTGATTAACTGTATAATTGTTTAAATGGAAAGGCGTGTTTATTGGTGTAGAGGCATTTCAAAACTGTTTTTAAAGGTGATGTAGAGCATGTATAATTTATTCTGAAGAAGCTTGGTTATGAAAGCATGGATTGAGAGTTTTTTATTATGCTAATATCATGTGGATTTTACTCGGTTCTTCTGCATCCCCCAGTCTGTTTTTTTTTTTTTTGTTACTTTATAGTACAGTCTTGGAATGCAGGGAATCTGAATAGCTCCATTAAGAGACTGAAGGTGATGAGCAGGTAGGGAAAGAAAAGGTTGGATGGTATATTTATTCAGGGATTATAACTAGCCAGGAGAAAAACATTGCTGTAGAGGTTTTGAGGTACTTGGAATAAACTGTTTTAAGAAGGAAAAAGGGGGGAGTTGCTATTATAATCCATAAGTGATACAGTTGGGAAGTTGAGGTAGGGAGAAGATCTGGGGAGGCAGATGGATTTTTCTTTGTTTGGAAGAGAGTAGAGTAATCTTAAGGTTATTGTCTTCTTTCGGCTGTTCCTGTTAGGGGTCGCCACAGCAGATCAACTGTTTCCATTTCTTCCTGTCTTCTGCATTTTGCTGTGTCACACCAGTCACATGCGTGTCCTCTCTCACCACATCCATAAACCTTATCTTAGGCCTTCCTCTTTTCCTGTTACCCGGCAGCTTCATTCTTAGCATCTTTTTCCCAATATATTCTGCATCCCTCCTCAGCACATGTCCAAACCAACATAATCTTGCCTCTCTGGCTTTGTCTCCAAACCTTCCAACCTGGGCTGACCCTCTAATATACTTATTCTTAATCCTGTCCATCCTCGTCACACCCAGTGCAAATCTTAACATCTTCAGCTCTGCCACATCAAGCTCTGACTCCTGCCTTTTTGTCAATGCCACTGTCTCCAACCCATATAACATAGCTGGTCTCACTACCCTCTTGTAGACCTTCCCTTTCACTCTTACTGGTACTCGTCTGTCACAAATCACTCCTGACATGCTTCTCCACCCACTCCATCCTGCCTGTACTCTCTTCTTCACCTCTCTTCCACACTCACCATTACTCTGAACTGTTGATCCCAAGTATTTAAACTCATCCACCTTCACCACCTCTACTCCCTGCATCCTCACCATTCCTCTATCCTCCCTCTCATTCACACACATATATTCTGTCTTAGCCTTGCTGACCTTCATTCCTCTTCTCTCTAGAGCATATCTCCACCTCCCCAGGGTCTCCTCTACCTGTTCACTACTCTCACTACAGATCACAATGTCATCTGCAAACATTATAGTCCATGGGGACTTCTGTCTGATCTTGTCTGTCAACCTGTCCATCACCATTGCAAATAAGAAAGGGCACAGAGCTGATCCTTGATGTAATCCCACCTCCACCTTAAACGCATTCGTTACTCCCACCACAGAACTCACTGCTGTCACACTACCCTCATACATATCCTGTACCACTCTTACATACTTCTGACACTCCAGACTTCCTCATACAATACCACAACTCCACTCTAGGCATCCTGTCATATGCTTTCTCTAAATCCACAAAGACACAATATAACTCCTTTTCTGACCTTCTCTGTACTTCTCCATCAGCACACTCTGAGCAAACATTGCATCTGTAGTGCTCTTTCCTGGCATGAAACCATACTGCTGATCACTAATCATCACCTCCCTTCTTAACCTAGCTTCCACTACTCTTTCCCATAACTTCATGCTGTGACTGGTCAATGTAATCCCTCTGTAGTTACTACAGCTCTGCACATCACCCTTATTCTTAAAAATCGGTACCAAAACACTTTTTCTCCATTCCTCAGGCATCCTCTCACTTTCCAAGATTTTATTAAACAATCTATTTAAAAACTCCACTGCCATTTCACCTAAACACCTCCATGCTTCCACAGGTATGTCATCTGGACCAACAGCCTTTCCGTTCTTCATCCTCTTTATAGCTATCCTTACTTCCTCCTTGCTAATCCACTGCACTTCATGATTCATTATCCGCAAATCATCCAACCTTCTCTCCCTCTCATTCTCTTCATTCATCAGCCACTCAAAGTACTCTTTCTATCTGCTCAACAAACTCTCCTCGCTTGTGAGTACGTTTCCCTCATAATCCTTTATTCACCCTTACCTGCTGCACATCTTTACTAGCTCGGTCCCTCTGTCTAGCCAATCGGTACAGGTCCTTTTCTCTCTCCTTAGTGTCCAACCTTTTATACAACTCTTCATAAGCCTTATCCTTAGCATTTGCCACCTCTCTCTTTGCCATGCACCTCATCTCCTTATACTCCAGTCTACTTTCTTCATCTCTCTGACAATCCCACTTCTTCTTCGCCAGCCTCTTTCTCTGTATACTCTCCTGTACTTCTTCATTCCACCACCAGGTCTCCTTGTCCTCCTTCCTCTTTCCAGATGTCACACCAAGTACCTTTCTAGCCATCTCTCTTACTAGCTCTGCTGCAGTTACCCAGCTATTCAGTAACTCTTCACTGCCAACCAGTGCCTGTCTTAACTCTTTCCTGAACATCACCTCACAATTACCATTTTTCAATTTCCACCATTTGATCCTAGGTGCTGCCCTCACACTAATCCTCCTGTTCTTGATCACCAATGTCATCCTACAAACCACCATCCTATGCTGCCTAACTATACTTTTCCCTGCCACCAGACTGGCCCTTCTACATAAGATATAATCCACCTGTGTGCATCTTCCTCCACTCTTGTATGTCACCCTATGCTCCTCCCTCTTGTTAAAATATGTATTCATCACAGCCATGTCCATCCTTTTCTCAAAATCCACTACTATCTGACCTTCTGCATTCCTTTGCTTAACACTATACTTACCCATCACTTCCTCATCCCCTCTGTTCCCTTCACCAACATGCCCATTGAAATCTGCTCCAATCACCAGTCTCTCACCCCTGGGTACAGTCATCACCACTTCATCCAACTCACTCCAAAATTGTTCTTTCTCATCCATTGCACACCCAACTTGTGGAGCATATGCACTAATAACATTCATCATTACACCATCAATTTCCAGCTTCATAAACATCACTCTATCCAACACTCTTTTCACCTCCAAAACACTCTTAGCATACTGTTCCTTCAGGATAATGCCTACACCATTTCTCATCCCATCCACACCATGATAAAACAATTTGAAACCACCTCTGATACACCTAGCCTTACTCCCCTTCCATCTGGTCTCTTGCACACACAATATACCAACCTTCCTTTGGTCCATCATATCAGCTAGCTCTCTCCCTATACCAGTCATACTGCCAACATTCAAAGTTCCGACCCTCACTATCACAATCCTAGCTTTTACCTGCCTTTGGGCATGCCTTCCCCCTCTTCTCCTCCTTCAGCCAACAGTAGCCCAATTTCTGCCAGCACCCTGTTGGCCAACAGTATTGGTGGTGGTCGATGTTAACCTGGGCCTCGACCGATCCGGTATGTATTGTCCATGCTGGAGTGAATGACTTGAGATGTACCTCCCTGGACTACATGAAAAGAGACATGGAATAGCTCTTGGATCATGTGACCCAGGCAAGTATGACCCTAGCCCTGAGTTGCATCCTGCCTTCACCCAGAATGATACCACAGTATAAGGACAAAATGATTGACTTCAACAATTGGGCTAAAAACATTCAAAGGGGATCCAGCATTTGTCTGTCTCTGGGCATATGACTCACAAACCATGATGCTTTGCCAGAGATGGTCGCTGGCTAAGCCTCTGGTATTGTCATTCAAAAGGGATCAGTGTTGTCTGCCTGGAGCATGATCGACAAACCAGGTACTTGCAGAGATGGTCTGCACCTGTCACCCCTGGGATTCAGGTTACTGGCTAATGCTCTTGCCACCCCTATAGTGCCTTTTTTAGGCAATGTTCAAAGGATAAAACCACCACTGTAACAGATACAAGCATGCAAAATCTGAAGGTAATGCTACTCAATGCTAGAAGTCTAAACCTAAAAAGGCACTCTCTTGAGGCACTCCTAAAAATGGAGAACATTGATATCTGTGCAGTAACTGAGACCTGGTTCAAGGCTCCAGCGAGCACCTCTGCAATACCAGGCTACAATTCTTACCACACTCTTCGGCCACAAAACCAAGACCGAAACACTAAAGGCGGAGGAGTGTCCATATTCACCAAGGATATTCAAACCTCCAGGCTAGCTGCCCAACACAATGCATCTGAAATTCTCCAGGTGCAACTAACACTAGGTAAGACTGCAATCCAAATTGTACCTTGCTACAGATCCCCCACCATGCCCCAAGATTCTCACTACACATTTCTGAACATACTGGAAAATATTAAGATACAATCAAACACCCTAATACTGGGTGATTTCAACTACCCTGCCATTAATTGGGAAAACTACTCGGGTACCAACTCCTTTTCCCAACGGTTCTTAAAATTCATAAATTCCATCACCCTGGATCAACTAATCCATTGTCCCACCAGGGCCTCCAATATCCTAGACCTGGTCATTACCAACATGGGAGATAGATGCTCCACACCAGTGGTCACCCCCTCATTGGTCAGGTCTGACCATAAGCAAATCACCCTTGACATCCACATCCCACCCCCACCCCCCCAGTAAGGGAACCTCCTTAAAAAACTTCTCCAAAGCCAACTTCATGCTACTGAAGTCAGAAGTGACAAACTTCACAACACCCACGCAGATGGGATCTGGAAGTTCAACTGCAGAATCCTATACTAAGGCACTGTACGAGCACATCCACTCATGCATGAATCGTGCCATCCCAAATAGAACCAAGATGCTCTTCTCCAAAAAAAGGAAGCCAATCTGGTGGTCCCCTGCTATAAACAAACTATACAACAGAAGGAAGAAATTGTTGCAGAAAAGAGGAAAATCTCAGGATGCAAAAAACTCCCTCACCAGCCACAGTAAGAAGCTGAGATCCCTCATAAAATCCTCAAAAGCTAGTTACGAAAATAAAATTGCCAAAGATTCCAAAGACAACCACAAGACATTCTATAGTTATGTCAAGAATCGAAATGGCAATGCTCAGATCTGCTCTGAGCTACAACAGAATGGCATTAAATATACTGATCCCAAGGTTATTGACAATATCCTGGCAGATTGATTTAGTGCCAACTTCACCCCCTCTCACCCCCTAAAGGGCCCATCTCAATACCAAAAGATTGCCAAATTCTGATAATCACGGCCACACAGGTAGAAACCGCACTCTTCAAAGCTAAGAATACAGCATCCATGGGACCAGATGACCTCCCACGCTGTGTACTGCATGAACTACAAAATGAACTGGCACCTCACCTAAGTGTCATGTTTAATCATAGCCTCACCTCAGGCTTTGTGCCCACTGAGTGGTGCACAGCTACAGTTATCCCGCTCCGCAAGGGAGGATCCGCCTTGGATCCCGGGAACTACCGTCCCATCAGTCTGACAAGCCTAATCTGCAAGGGCATGGAACGCATTATCATGGAACTTATAAACAACAACATTTGCAACCTTCAAATACTGGATCCCACCCAGTTTGGGTTTGTGAAGGGCCGATCTCATCTCCTGAATTGGATTGACTTCTTTGAATCAGTCTCCAGAGCTGGAAAATATTAAGATACAATCAAACACCCTAATACTGGGTGATTTAAACTACCCTGCCATTAATTGGGAAAACTACTCAGGTACCAACTCCTTTTCCCAACGGTTCTTAAAATTCATAAATTCCAACACCCTGGATCAACTAATCCATTGTCCCACCAGGGCCTCCAATATCCTAGACCTGGTCATTACCAACATGGGAGATAGATGCTCCACACCAGTGGTCACCCCCTCATTGGTCAGGTCTGACCATAAGCAAATCACCCTTGACATCCGCATCCCACCCCCACCCCCCAGTAAGGGAACCTCCTTAAAAAACTTCTCCAAAGCCAACTTCATGCTACTGAAGTCAGAAGTGACAAACTTCACAACACCCACGCAGATGGGATCTGGAAGTTCAACTGCAGAATCCTATACTAAGGCACTGTACGAGCACATCCACTCGTGAATGAATCGTGCCATCCCAAATAGAACCAAGATGCTCTTCTCCAAAAAAAGGAAGCCAATCTGGTGGTCCCCTGCCATAAACAAACTATACAACAGAATTAAGAAACTGTTGCAGAAAAGAGGAAAATCTCAGGCTGCAAAAAACTCCCTTACCAGCCTCAGTAAGAAGCTGAGATCTCTCATAAAATCATCCAAAGCTAGTTACAAAAATAAAACTGCCAAAGATTCCAAAGACAACCACAAGGCATTCTATAGTTATGTCAAGAATTGAAATGGCAAAGCTCAGATTTGCTCTGAGCTACAACAGAATGGCATTAAATATACTGATCCCAAGGTTATTGCCAATATAGTGGCAGATCGATTTAGTGCCAACTTCACCTGCCTCTCACCCCCTAAAGGGCCCATCTCAATACCAAAAGATTGCCAAATTCTGATAATCATGGCCACACAGGTAGAAACCGCACTCTTCAAAGCTAAGAATACAGCATCCATGGGACCAGATGACCTCCCACACTGTGTACTGCATGAACTACAAAATGAACTGGCACCTCACCTAAGTGTCATGTTTAATCATAGCCTCACCTCAGGCTTTGTGCCCACTGAGTGGTGCACAGCTACAGTTATCCCGCTCCACAAGGGAGGATCTGCCTTGGATCCCAGGAACTACCGTCCCATCAGTCTGACAAGCCTAATCTGCAAGGGCATGGAACGCATTATCATGGAACTTATAAATAACGACATTTGCAACCTTCAAATACTGGATCCCACCCAGTTTGGGTTTGTGAAGGGCCAATCTCATCTCCTGAATCTGATTGACTTCTTTGAATCAGTCTCCAGAGCTGTGGATGAGGGTAAGGTGGTCCACACAGCCTATCTGGACCTCGCCAAGGCCTTCACCACCACCTCCCACTCTGGAATCATAGATAAACTTACTAAGCTTGTCATAAATCCCTACGTCACTCGATGGGTTGCCAACTGGCTTACTGACAGAACCTAGACTGTACAAGTAGCCGACTCCAAATCCAGCTCCAGACAAGTGACAAGTGGAGTACCTCAGGGTTCAGTCCTGGGGCCGCTCCTGTTTGGCATCTACTTCTCTGAAGTACAGGTCAACACTAAGGGACTCTGGCTAACAAAGTTTGCAGATGACTGCAAACTGGGATCCGTATTGAATCCCAAATGATGTGGATATTCTACAAAAGGGCCTTACAGAAACAGATGCCTGGTGCCAGAGCCATGGGCTCAAGCTTAATGCCAAGAAATGTATAGTTATCCCCTTTGGAAAAAACATGTACCCATGAATTACCACATAGGTGGCAGGACACCAAACATCGAAAGTGTGATGAGAGACTTAGGGACACAGGTGGACAGTGGTCTCACTTTCGATAACCACATCGCCACAACACTCAGGAAATCCTATGTGGCACACCTAATCACTAAGGGCTTTTCATCCAGAAAAAAGGAGGTCATTGTCCCACTGTACTCATCCCTCATTAGACCCCTTATAGAGTATAATGCCCCATTTGGTATGTACCTCAAGACATCTGCAACAGCTGGAAAGGCCACAGAAATACCTCACTAAAAGAATCACAGGCCTAAATCAGATGCCATATGCTGACCATCTTAAAAAAAACTCTAGCTATACTCTGTGCCATGTCCTCTACTCAAAGGCGATCTCTGCTTAACATACAAGGCCATGTCAAACCCTGAGCTGTTGGATATGCTCCACTTAAAGAAGTCACAATCCCTCAGAGCCACATGCTCCAGGGATCTAACCCTTATCACAATGAACAAAACATGTTGGATAGGTTCCTGACCCAGAGACTCCCCATACTCTGGAATAGACTGCCCATACATGTCAAGCAGAGCACCTCATTGGCCCTCTTCAAAAGGAACCTTGATGATTGGGTGGGAGATAGGAAATTCACCCCGGGGATCATGTCAGTCGCCCTGCTAGACAGGGACCCAGAGAAGTAAATATTGTGGGATGAAATATCCAGGGAATTGTTATGCCTAGGCTTGCATAGGCCTTAGAGCTGATAGCCTAGTACCAACCTATGAACCTATATCTGTACTGTTGTCTGCATGTATGATTTGGCAAATTTTTATGCTGGATGCCCTTCCTGATGCAACCCTCCCCATTTATCCGGGCTTGGGACCAGCACAAAGAAATGCACTGGCTTGTGCATCCTCAGTGGCTGGGTTAATCTTAAGGTTATTGTATTGGTCTAATTAGGATCATCCAGGAAGTAGAAGCTGACCTATTGAGGCAGTGCAGGGGGTGACAACAAGAGTGAATGTGATTCTTCCTTGGAAGGGGCTGAAATGCAGCTCTAGAGCTTGGCATGGGTAGATTGTTTGTGAGGAGTGAGTAGCATGTAATATGCAAGAAGCTGTTACACTGTAGCTTGGAATGCATTACTAAAGTATATATGGTGAATGAGGAAATGGGAGGAAAATTATTTTACATTCTCCAGGGAATGCGAGCTATAGGCAAGTTAGATAATAGCTTAATAAGTTCATAGTTACTGTATATGCTTCCAGGAGACCATTGAAGAGCCTAGCCCAATTTCTCAATTTCCCTAAAGCATGGTCAGTCTAAGTGACTTGCTTGAGGTCATATAGTACAGAAATTAAGGCTGTGAGGAAATCAAACTATATCACAGGAAACAGTTAACAGAGCATTAACTCTCTGTGCTTACTTCTTTGTCAGTGACCAGCATGGGGTATGGTAGTAGATTGCTGTGTGTGTGGGAGGTGGGCCTATTATTTCATGCCTTTCTGACAGCACAACGAACTAAGTCTAAAGAGACAAGAGTATCAGCAGTAACTGACATACTTTATATGATGACAGAGGGTTGTCATGGGGGAGAAAGCAAGAGAGTGACAGTGGGAACTGGTTCCTTGGAAGAAGACAAAAAGGTATATGGCAGGCAGGAAGGGTGGCATGCAGGATGACAAGCCACATAATGGGGAAACGTCTAGCTGCAGAATGGAAGAAGAGAAAGAACTTCTTAATTTTATAGTGTACTGGGTGGGCATAGCAATGTATGTGAAGGAGGCTGAGAATGTAGTGAGGATGAAAAGGAAGGATTGCTACTTGAAGGAGATGTTGAAGGAAATGGAGGTGGTTAGGGTGAGACCAAGCAAGGAACACAAGAGTTTTAAGGAGACTGATGCCAAACTGTAGCCTTTATGCTTATGGATAAGAGAAAAAAATGTAGTGTACTCTGAGACGTGGCACGGGAGGTCTTTGAGGAATTTGGCAGATATGAAGAAGATGTTTTCTACTTTGTGTGAAATGCTGTATGATGAACTGACTAAGGTGATGTTTTAGGAATTGCTTTAAGATAAGATGTATCTGATGGGATTGGTGCTTATGGGTCAGAGAGGGGTTATCTCTGTCGCAAGAAGGCAGAGCTAAGTACACACACCTGAATGTGTAGGTCATGTGGAAGGGTAATGTTTTTGAAGGGTTTTGGACTTGCAAGATAAGTTTGGAATGGTTAAAAAAAAAAAAAAAAAAAAAAAAAAAATGGGTAAATAGAACTAACATGCCGTTAGCCAGGATGGCACTAGTTAAATGAAAGTGCTTTGCAATATTCCTTGCATTGTGATATATTCCTATATAATCCTGATATATGTGTGTGTTGGTTGTTGTGCTAATAAATAAAGGCTCTTTCTACATGGTTCCAGATCTTTATACAGAATTTGTTTTGTACATTAATTGGGATTTGCTCTAGTTTTCAGCATTATATTCCTGATAGACCAGGGGAAGGAGGACTCCAGAGAATTCAGGTCCTTTGTAAGAGATGCATTTATAGAGGAATGCGAGTACCTTCTGGAAGAATAAATGTAGCAGTTTGAAGGAATAATGTGTGGGGAAAGCCAGATGTTTGTAATACATAGTTTGTCAACTTGGTCATTCTATTGTGTGGTTGATGAGAATGCTGATGAAAATGCTACAAGATGGGTCAAGTGAGGAAAAAACACAATGTGGAAAGCTTGGTGAAAAACAGATAGTGGTCAAATCTATAAGGTGTACTCAAAGGCAGATGGGTGTGTGGTTTGTAGTGTTAGAAGCAGAGGATGTTTGAAAAATAGTTTGAACTGGGGGGGTATGAGGGGATGGGGACATCTGTGGGAGATATGGAACAAATGGGGGATAATATGGCGAGAAGAACTTGTCCGAGTAGGATGTATCACACAGATGGAAATCTTTCTCTCATCTGAGTTTGGTCTGTGATGTCACAAAATGTTTCTACCTACATTGCTTTGGAGGAAACGTGAGATTACAATTGTGGAGATAAGGGACACGGGAGGAAGTGAAATATATTTCACCTGCATTTGGGGGCATAAGCTCAAGCTACGGACAGAAATTTAGTATCATTGGCTTTGGCATTATGAAGCAAAGATTCATGCTTGTGGAGTAAGTGATCTGCAAATCAGACATGGAACATGTGAGACTATCGTGATATAGAACAGTGACATCCTTCAGTGTCTTTATATGTTCTGTCGGACCAGAGAATATTATATCCTGGTGGTGTGATTGTAGGCTCCAGCTCACTTGCTTTGTGACGGGATTCAAAGACAAGACAGTATGTCAGGTTCATAGTCTAGTAAATGTAAAGCCAAATGTATGAAAAAGATGTAGCTTGTAACACATACATCTAGCACTGATATGGGCTAACTTAAGGTCCATAACTTGCTTCTGTATGTCACCAACAGGTAGATCACTGGTAGTATTTTGGATTGTGCCAGTGTCTGGTTACATATCAACAAACAGTAAAAAGACCATAGATAGTGACTAAGCATGCAGTCTGCTAGGAGCCTGGCTCAATTTCTGCAAAGCAGTGTCAGGTTAAGCAACTTGCCCAAGCTCACACAATAGGTAAATGAAGGGCTGAAGGAATCAAACCCTGGACAACAGGAAGCACCTTTTTATCTATTCATAGACTTAATCATCTGTGCTAACTTCTTCTTCTTTTGGCTTTTCCTGGTTAAGGGTCACCACAGTGGACCACCTTGTCCGCTCATGATGCTAGTGGAGTTTTACGGTATTGAGTTGCCAACCCCGGCACCGAACTTTCCACAGAAGGCACACACTCACACTTAGAGCCAATTTAGAGTGTCCAATCCACCTACAGCATGTCTTTGGGATGTGGGAGGAAACCAGAGCACCCTGAGGAAACCCAGGCAACCACAAGGAGGACATGCAGACTCTGCACAGAAGGCACCCCAGCCGAGAATTGAACCAGAGAACAGACACACCAGCCGAGGATCGAACCAGAGAACCTCTTGCTGTGAGGTGGTAACGCTACCTGCTGCACCACTGTGACCGCCCAATCATCTGTGCTAACTGCCAGACTCAACAGATCTATAAGAGGGATAGTTGTATTGTTTAAATCATCTAATGTGGGAGTTATTCATTTCGATTGTAACATAAATAACTATTAGATTTCACCAGGTATAATTTTTATGGTTGGTAGAGCTGATGTTTATAATGAATGAATGAAGTCATGCTGCATTAATTTATTGGCAAGTTACATTGTTTATTTACATACAAAGTTAGTATTTGGTTACATTTAAGAGTACTTAAGAAGTGATGATACTTATCACGTATATTTTTATTTCATTGTGAAGTTCATAGAAATGTAATATGGATAAAGGCTGCAGTTTTTGAATTTTTCTTAGAATTTTACTTTTGAATGATTTGTTACAATAATAAAAGCCCTTTTAATAAGTATAATGTGATCTACAATATCCACCTGAATTGTTACCAGTTTAGACAGGTGGGGCTTTAGTTTAACAGCTCTTCTAAACGGAGCCAACTCAGAAGTGCATTGTGCTCACTGGACTATTAAAGCTGTCACTGGACTATGAAACCAAACACCAGTGGTAAAGATAAAACCAATATCCTTCTGATCTTGTAACCAGCAGTGCAGATTTTGTTTGGTTACACATCAGGATACTGAAAGCTTGCTGCATTTGTCATTTTGGCTAAAGATTCTTCTGATCTTCCTTTCACTAAAAGTGCATGTAACACTGATGCTTTTGTTTATGGGCAAGTCTCCCAAGATCAAAAAGAGGCCAGTACCATATGAGTAAGTAAATTGCTATTTACTTACTCATATGGTGCTGGCCTCTTTTTGAATTTGAGTTTTGATATTTTGGCCTGTTGCACCAGCTGTACTTGCGAGGGTTGCTTTGGATTACTAAGTCTCCCAAGAACCTAACTTAATGAGGCCTTTGTACCTCCACACATGCATAAATGAATACAGTAACTCAGGTTAATGCACAGCCTGGTGTGTTACATTAAGAGTCTGTGAGATGAAGGGATTCCCACCATGAGCTTCAAACACACAACACAAACACACACACACACACACACACACACACACACACACACACACACACACACACACAAACACACACACACACACACACATGTACAGCCCCCCAACACAAACACACTAATATATAATAACATGTTTGTTTTGCACTAAATTTAACAGCCTTGAAATGTTGGAATGCAGAAGTGAAAAATATCTTTATTCTTGAAAATTGTCTTTATTTTGTGAAGTTTGCTGTAATGTTAGAGCATGCAGAATTTCCCAACATTGGACGTTCTTACAATTAAGATTGAGTTTATGCCACAAAATAAGTTTAATATGCTTAGAAATCTTATGCTATTGTTAGTGTCACCCGAAACAATGACTCACAATACTTGTCTTACCTAGTAGCAGAACTCCTTTCTCCAGATCTGTGAAATCTCTAGTAGATAAACTACATTGAATGTGCAGCAGTTGCAAACACTATGGGCCTGGTATTTATGTAACAATAGACTGAAAATAATGCAAAGAAAGTCTTACAGAGGCCATGTTTTCAAGGTCTTGTAAACAGCTTTGTGATATTTTTAGTAAATTAAATAATTATGGAAACATTATGCAAGATAAACATGTTGGAACACAATGAGCATTTACAGCTTTGTTTACAAGCAGCAAAGTCCTGGCTTACTGCAACATACAAGAACAGCAAAAATATACTGTACATTAATAATTTTGTGTGTGAAAATGTCTGCTGCTAGTTTACATCTTATGTACTTTTTAAATTAATGGATAGCATAAACATCCAGAAAAAAATAATATACTAGCAAGTGCAGAAGAATTTGGTAATGTGGCTATTGTTTTTTACAGTAATGCATTTCCCTCATAGCGAGTGATTTATATTTGTGATCATAACAGTACAGTTATTTGGTTTACCAGGAAAGTAAATCTGGCAACCAAGTATCCATTTTTTGGTATGTTTAAAATTAGTATACTGGACAAAAAAAGCATTCATTCATTTATATGTTCTGGTTCACAGTTATTACTGAATAGGATGTTAAAACCTGGATAAAATTCAAACATCCTATAACTCTGCCATCAACACAATCCACCCTTCTGTCTATTGGTTAGAAAGTGATATTTTGTACAAAACATATTTTCAGTCTTTTACTTTCCTTAAAAGTAATTCCATTGTTTGAAGCATGAAGTCATTCATCTTTTGCTTAAAACAGCTACCGCTACTTCTTCAAACATAACCAGACCAGTTATAAAATTAGACCAGTTGCTAAAAATCTTAAGAAATGACTTTATAATTAGATTATTGTGTACATTTATACATATGATGCCTCCCCACAGAAGCAGCAGTTTTAGGTTGAAATATGGTATTATAGTATTATATATGATCATAAATTAGATTTGTAATAATTGGATCAGGGTCTTTTAACTGGTGTCATTTTTGAACATCTTAAAACAGACTTTGAATCAATAGATCATTCTGTGCTAATTTATAAATTCCAGAATTCTAGCTTTTCAGTGGAAGGTTGCTCATGATTCAATGACTGTCTTGCAAGTAGATCTTTTGCAATGGTCACTAACAAATTACAATCTCCATTTGGTATTTTCAACTCAGGCAGTATATTTTTTTGATTTATTATTTTGTTTAACATAATTAAAATATGAGTACTTTAGTCCTTGTTTTACTGCTCAGCAAATTAGTATATTATGTTTTATACATTTATCCTGTACATTGGGCATTTTATTGTGCAGCACATCCCTCTGGTGGTGAATTGTTTATCAATGCTTTGTTCTCAAATTGTAGTGCTATTGCTTTGTAACTGTATTCTTGTTTTGATAATTGTGGAAGGTTACTCTGTGTTATTGTATAGTTGCAAACTTGTAGTAATATATGTAACTGCTGATTGTTTTTTCATTTGCCTCCATAGCTTTAGACCATGCCTGGAAAGGGTCCTTAGACCTGTGCACCTACCCAGTTAGCAAACAATAACTAAAATAGATGTATTTGTCCATGTTATTAATTAGGAATATACATTGTGCAAATTAGTATACACCATTTCACACTGGAAACCCAAGTAGAACACAATGAAAACATATAAATGTACACAACTATGTATGAATAATTTTTAACTAAAAAAAATGCTACTGTTTCACTAAAAGAGAGAGGAGATAATGAACACTAATATCTTCCACTATGAGTCACTGTCACACAATCATTAAAAATATATTGCTCTGTCAAGCTGCTTAAGGTTAAGAACACTATTTGTTCTACAACCCACTCCTAAAGATTAAAATAAGATGCTTTGCAGGGTTAAAAAACACAAATTACCCTTTAATGACATCAGGTGTTTTAGCTAAATGGCAATTCTTAATCTCCATGACTTTTTCTTTTAAGTCTATTTACAGACAAATTCAGGCCAATAAAGCCAAACCCCACTAGCTGTGGACATGCATGTTTCTGCCTTCTTATGGCATCATCAGCACAGAGTAAGTGGAATGTTTGGCTAACATTTGGAAACACAGGGTTGTCATACCCAACTGATATCCATAAACCTTAGGGTGACCGCAAAATATCCCAACTAACAAACTAAAACAATCAGTTAAAAAACAGAAAAATAAAGAAAAAAGCTTTGCTAGATGTTAGCCAACCATTCCACTTATGCTGTGCTGATGATGCCATAAGAAGGCAGAAGCATGCATGTCCACAGCTAGTGGGTTCGGCTTTATTGGCCTGAATTTATCCATAAATAGATTTAAAAGAAAAAGTCGTGGGCAATTGCTATTTAGCTGAAACATCTGATGTCCTTGTAATTTGCATATATCCCATGTCGGCTCTAATACAAGAGGTTTAAGGAATCACACAGTGGAAAGTCTAGCTTTGCTAGATTTTTCTTTTTGTATTTTTTAACCGATTGTTTTTTCTGTGTGACCTTTTTACTCATTGTTTTAGTTTTTGCAGGGTGGCATTCAATCACGTATAAACCATGTTGGGGAAAGCCTTCCACATCTAATGAACTAATGATATACTAGTGACATTTTTGCACTAATATAAAGAAATGAGAAACATCCCATTGAAGTACATAGCAGTCTTGCAGAAAGAGGAATCTTACTGTGCTCAAAACTGCAGTTTTTAGCTTCAACTCAATCAGCTGTCCTCAAGCAGCTGTTGAGCATCACATTAATACCATTAAATGAACAGACCGAATAAATGATGGGGGGATAAGACTTTCCTGTATTCCATTATGTTAAGTGGATCAGAACAAGGAGAAAGCCCCCTTATAGTAGTGCAACTTCCCTCCCAACTCATAAAAAGTAAAATGGGGGTAATTTAGTGAAAGCAGTATTTTTAACAATTCTATTTTTGCAATATTTGTGTTTCTGTTTTTTTGCTGTTTGTTACTCCTTGAATGACAAAAATGTTTGCAACAGCATTAGTTTTATTGTTAACAATACAGAATGTACATGGTGACCAGCTGTACATTAGGCAATCAGAGCAATGGATACCAAGGTTACACTAGAGAAAGCAAACGCAGCAGAGATTGACTAGGCTAGACTCAAATAGAATATACAGAGGAAAAATAGTAGGACAGGCTGAAGGCAGACAAGGTTATCAAAAGAAACAGACGAGAGGTTAAACTGAAGAGACACAGGTGAATTTTAAGATGAAAGACTGAATGAAAGAAAGAAAGAAAAAGAACATAAAAAGGGAGGCAGGATGGAGAAAGAAAAGACAGAAAAGACAGAAAGGAAAAAAGAATAGTGAAAAGGTGGCTAGACAGTGAGCTAAATATGTAATGTCATGTAAAACATGACAGGAATGCAATGGAGGAGTAACAAGCAGATGGAATAGCAGGAAGATTACATAGTGCTGTAGGGCCTGCATACTTAATGGCAGTATCTGCAGGGATGTTTAAAGACTTCCATTGTTACACTTTCACATTAGGAGATAGCGTGTTTCTATAAGTTGCATCTAATATGAAAGGTTACCTTGTCAAGTAGTGTTTAGATTTAAGAACTTGAAGAGATGGAACATTTAAAGATCATTGGACAGTCAATGTGTGGTTATAACTGGATGTAAATAAATGCAAGAATTCATAAAGAGGATTTTGTAGATGACATGAACTTGGAATAAAATATTGTAGTTGGAAATGTAGGTCAATGCACCTTGCCTACCAATTTACACTTGATGGGTAAGGCATTGCTTCGAGCACCAAACTTAGTCATTTTGTGGAAGGAAGCTTAAAGCTTGTTGAAACAAAGAACGCTTTTGCTAATCGAATATGCTCATATAAAGGTTTTGGAAGTGGTGTGGAGTTGGTTTCTTCAAATGTTAAAAAAAAACAAATCTGAAGCAAACCTTGAGAGATTTATTTACTTTAGAAATAGTGTTTTGTGTGTGAGTATGAAATTCTATGTCCTGATCAAACATGATTCCTATGTATCCTTTTGAGCTGATTTCCTGAAGCAGATTGCTATTAATAGTGTTAAATAGTAGTGAATAGAACACTCAGTGCAATTTAAAGAGGTAAAATGCTGCATTTAGGTTTTCTAACGTTTTATAAGATACAGGATTTCCAGTAGCTGATGTTGCAAGAATGGTTGTTTGTATAAATCTAATTTTGAGACTTGAAAGATATGAACATATAAGAAGAATACAGTCATATTGCATATTGATAAAGACTGTAACTCCAAGACTGTATCACTTAAAATTACAGAGGAAAATGAAACAAATACATTAGGCTTATAACGGAGTATTATATTACTCCATTTAAAACTACAGCTGGAAATAATACAGCAGATTCAGAACCTACTTACTGCAATTTAAGATAACTGGAGAGGTAGTCAATATGTGTTGAGTGAATGCCACCATCAATAGTAAATGCCCCCTATCAATGACTGAATGTCACCGTCAGTGAGTGAATGCCACCCTCAAGGAGTGAATGCTCCTATCAATGACTGAATGCCACCATCAATGAGGGAATACCACCATCAATTTGGGAATACCACAATCAGCAGAGGGCATATGTGGTTTGAGTTCCCTTACTAGATTACACGCATAATTAAATAAAACATGGTTTATTTTTAAAACATGGATTATACAGCTGCAAAACAGTTGTATACCTAACAAATTTGTAGAAAGCAATATGTTGGTAAAATGTGGTTTCCCTGGTTGTAATGTTGGTATGAACCTATGAGTTTATGCAGTCAACAGAAAATAAGATGCAAGGCCATTAAAGACTATTCACAGTATCACAGAGAACCCAGCAGGTGTCCTTGCACGTTCCCAGACAGTTTGCAAGTGTTATTCACAGGGGCACCTTGTGGTACTGGCTTTTGGGCTGCAGCCCCCCCCCCAAGTTGCACTAAAAAAGAAACGAAAAAGAAAACAATATAACATGTGCAAAGCTGGCTATTATTTTAAATTAAAAATAATAGTCAACGTTACAACCTTTTTCTTTCTTGTAGCTCATCAAAACTCCATGCATGCACAGAGTTCCAAGGTGATCTGATTAAAAAAAATTCTGCTCAGTCTGTTTTCCAGGCTGTTTTCAAAACAGCCCATCTTTGGGTTTGCTGAAATTGGTCTAGCCAATAATCATATCTGTTTACTGGTCTGCTGCCTGAAGCTGCAAAGAGCCCTTTCCATTGGCTTTGGTTACAGACACAGCTTAAAACTGAAAATTAAATGAGATGTTAATGTACACTGTACAGAAGCACAGGAATTGCTTTCCTTATTTTTTTTCAGTAGATAAGATAGAATATAGGAGGATAAGTAATGGATTTAAGAATGTGTGTATGGGGGGTATGGGGGTGCACAGACAATTTCAGCTGTCCCTAAATGTGCCCATAGCTCTCAACTAGATTTTTGCAGTCTTTTCAGATTTTTGCCTCATATTTTTTGGTTTGTTCCTCATAAAATCTTTAGTTCTTTGCAAATTATTTAGTATTGAAGGCATTTGACTTTCAGATTTCACATTCCTTAAGGAAAATATTTTGATCTGTGTCCTTGTAAAATGTGTGGTCTTATGAATCAGTTGGGACTGATGACACTAAATAATGACAGATACTACGTTTCGGACTTAACCTTGGGACAAAAGCAGTATAAAGGTAACAACTGTCTCTGATTTTGGTCCTGTGTTGACATTATTTTTAGCTTTATCCTTGATTCTTAGGATAAGAGGTTGAAATGTATGTGGGGTGGAGGTGTAGCATCTGTCAGCAGTGGGCTGAGAAGATAAACTCCTATGTGGCACTTATTTATTCATTTGATGCTACCAAACACGATGTATTCAGTCCCAGTCCTACAAGTGGTTGCAATTAATGGCTAGTGTGTCTGTGCGTGTCTGGACAAGAGGTAGATAATCACAACTGTCACTGATTTTGCAGAATGTTTCTGATTTTTTTGTATTATAGTTTGGTCTGTTCCTCCTAATTTTTTTATTTCTGACAAATTAGCGAGAATTGCAGTCAGTAAATAGTAATGGAAGACATTTGAGTTTCAGAATTAATAGCATTCAGAAAATAATGCCAATGCAAAACCTGATATTCTAGCAAGTTTCTAAGTATATAAAGGAAATAGCTGTTCCTGACTTTTTGTGCTTTGTCCAGCTTTATTTTTAATTTTCTCCTTTATTTTTGAAATATGTTGAGACGTATGGGGAATACACACTGTATTCTAACAGCAGTGAGCTGGGAAGATAAATTCATGCATGGCAGTTTTTATGTACTTATTCATTTATTTGACAGTCAAATACCTGAGTATACAGTCACAGTCCTACAGGTGTCTGTAATTGATAGGTGTGTGTGTGTGTGTGTGTGTGTGTGTGTGTGTGTGTGTGTGTGTGTGTGTGTGTGTGTGTGTGTGTGTGTGTGTGTGTGTGTGTGTGTGTAGTTAAAATTACTGTGGTCAGTAATCATTATTTTTAATTTATTGCATTCTGGTATCTGAGGTATACATTGCCAATAAAGTTGGCTTTAAATGGTGGGTTCAGGGGTTGTCTGTGGATGAAAGTGATTGACACAGCTGTCAGTTGTGTAAGTTAAGCAGTCATTAGTCTAACTTTGTGAAGTAGTTTGCATTTGTATGATGCCAGCTGGAATATTTTACAGTGGCTATTTTAAGACAATCATATATCTGAAATGTGCACATTCATTCAAGTGGCTGCAAATTAATGAATATGGAGATTGTACGTGATGAAATTATTGGTTATATTTTTCCACTTTCCATCATAGTTAGACATTAACATTGTACTCTTAAGTGGTTGCCTCTGGTATTCTGGGCAGGATGTGAGTGACAGTAGCTGGTCATCAACAGAATGGTGCATCAAACATTGTCTCTCTGGCTTAATTTGTGTGCATTATATCTTCTGTGTAGAGTTTACATGTAGTCTCTGAGAGGGTTGTATCCATGTGCTTTGGTTCCTTCTCCAATACCCTCATCTGTATAATATATGCCTCATGGCATTTATTGTTTTATTTTCATCTCAGTCTAATACCAGAGGTGTATATTGAATGTATCTCTATCTTTGGAGGGGCAGAGCTGGATCCAGCACTAGGCAACATAGGCAGTCACCTAGGGCCCTGTGGCGAGGGAGCTCAATCTGGCCAGGAGGCTTCAACATAATAAAATAAATAATAAGATAAAAAAATACTTCTTCACACCATGTTGTGATGTCTTCTCCTTTAAGGAGAACCATGCGTGCATGTGTATGCAAACACATTCTGCATTAGTGTGCAGAATTTAAACTACCTGTTCCATTTGCAGTGAACGTAAGTGTGGGGATGTGTGAGAACAGGGTAGGTGTGTGCGTGTGTGAGCAGAGAGAAGGTAGGGGTGGGTGTGTGTGTGTGTGTGTGTGTGTGTGTGTGTGTGTGTGTGTGTGTGTGTGTGTGTGTGTGTGTGTGTGTGTGTGTGTTTAACATACCTCTGAACTGCCCAGATTTAGCCTCCTAGTTTTTGGTCTGTTTCTCAGAAGATTTGTGGTTTTTCTGGCAACTCACAGAGGATTTAAGTCACTAAAGAATGACATATTCATGAGTTTCAGAATTAATTCCCTTCAGAAAATACATGCTAGCACAAATCCTGTTATTCTAGCAACTTTCTATGTTAAAAAGAGCAATATTTAAAATCTAGCCCTATTTTTGGGCTGTTGTGTCCCCATTATTTTAAGCTTTGTACAGCTCATGTGTATTGAGGTTGAGTGATATGGTATGTAATGTCTGGCTTGTGTTTGTGTGTGGTTGGGGGGGGCAGGTTAGCCAATTAGCTTCATCAGACTTGACATGTAACTTGGTTACAGCAGACAAGAGCCTGCATCCTTTACATTAACTACCAGCCTGCTGAAGGAGTTGTGAGCTTCAGTGGAGACAAGAGCCTGAATCCTGTACAACTACCAGACTGCAGATGGAATTGTAACTTTAAGTTTCAGTACATTTTCATGGAACTATGAGCATTGGTACTTTTTCAAAGGATTATAAGTTTCAGTGCATTTTCATGGAATTGCAAGTTTCAAGGGAAAAGAGGTTTACTGTTGCTCATGCTAAGCCTGTTTTCCGCCTTTTTTTTGCAAATGACAGTCACTGTCTGCTGTAGAATTTGTGTGGATTCTACTCTCACACCATGTATTTGGAGAGCTAATATTGCAGTGCACTTCCAATTGCTAATTATTTGGTGCATTTTAAGAGGGGATAGGAGTTCTGCACTCCTGAGCGTGTCCTCCTTTATATTAGATGCCAAGTGATTATGAGCTTGTCAGTTTGTCAGTCATTCATATTTGCAATATTACCAGCTTAATCTCCAAATAAATCTCCAGAGGGAATAAATGGAGCCAGCGAGCAAAAAAGTATAAAAAAAATCAAACAGGCTGACTCCAAACATAGGCAAGCAGAGCAGCAGCAAAAATTGCAGTTTTACAAATAGGCAGCAAAGGAACAGGCAATCCAAAATGCAAACACATAGCCGTGTTCATAGTTCATAGTAGGTATCTTTCTTCTCACCACTTGAGGGGGATGGGGGGTTCAGAGCTAGTGCATGCACAACCATAAAGCATTCTATAGCTATGTCAAGAATCTCAATGGCAACACTCAGATCTGCTCTGAGTTACAGCACAATGGCACCAAATATACAGACCCAACTGATATTGCCAACATCCTGGCAGGTTCAGTGCTAACTACCCCCCTCTTACCCCCTAAAGAGCCCATCTCTATACCGGAAGAATGCAAAATTCCTGTAATCACGGCTGCACAGGTAAAAAAACACACTCTCCAAAGCCAAGAACACAGCATCTATGGGACCAGACAACATCCCAGGCTGCGTTCTACACTAACTACAGAACAAACTGGCACCCCACCTAAATACCATGTTCAATCATAGCCTCACCTCAGGATTTGTGCCCGCTGAATGGCACGCAGCGATGGTTATCCCACTGTACAAGGGGGGAGTCACCATGGACCCCGGAAACTACTGCTCCATTAGCCTGACCGGCCTGGTCTGCAAGGCCATGGAACGTATCATCATGTAACTTAAAAACAAAGACATTGGTAATCTCCAAACTCTGGACCACACCATGTTCGGGTTTGTAAAGGGCAGATCATGTCTTCCAAACCTGATAGACTTCTTTGAAGCAGTCACCAAAGCTGTAGATGAGGGTAAGGTGGTTCACACAGCCTATCTAGATCTTGCCAAGGCTTTCAACACCATCCCCCATTCTGGAATTATAGATAAACACACTAAACTAGGTATAAATCCCTAAACTAGGTATAAATCTCTATGTTGCAAGATGGGTTACCAACTGGCTCACTGACAGAACCCCCACTGTGAAAGTAGCAGACTCTAAATCCGACTTCAGACCAGTGACAAGTGGAGTACCAAAGGGTTCAGTCCTAGGTCCTCTCCTGTTTGGTATCTAATTTTCTGAAGTACAGGCTAACACAGAAGGTCTTTGGCTAATGAAGTTCACAGATGACTGCAAACTAGGAGCCATAATTGAAACTCCTAACCATGTGGGCATCATACAAAAGGGCCTCACTGAGACAGATACCTGGTGTCAAAGCCATGGCCTCAAGCTCAATGCCAAAAAGTGCATCGTCATCCCCTTTGGTAAAAACTCTGTACCCATGAACTACAACATAGGCGGTAGTATACTTAACATCAAAAGTGTGATAAGAGACCTTGGGGCACAGGTAGTCTTTCCTTTGATAATCACATCGCCACAGTAGTCAGGAAATCCTTCTACATGGCACACCTCATCACAAAAGGTTTCTCATCCAGAGAAAGAGGTCATTGTTTCCCTCTACTCATCCCTCATTAGACCCAGTATAGAGTACAACGCCCCTTTTGGCATGTACCTCACAAGACATCTACAACAACTGGAAAGGCCACAGAAATACCTCACAAAGAGGATTACCAGCCTCAAACAGATGCCCTATGCAGACAGTCTCAAAATTCTCCAGCTTTACTCCATCGCATATCGCCTACTCAGAGATGATCTCTGCCTAACATACAAGGCTATGTCAAACCCAGAGCTGCTGGACATGCTGCACTTAAAGAAGTCCCAATCCCTTTGAGCTACATGCTCTAGGGACCTAAACCTTGTCACCACAATAAACAGAACATGCTGGAAGGATATATTCCTGTCCCAGAGACTTCCCATACTCTGGAATAAACTACCTATCTATATCAAACAAAGCTTCTCATTAGTACTCTTCAAGAAAAATCTTGATTGGATGGGAAATAGGAAATTCACCATGGGGATCACTTCTGTGGCTCTGCTCGACAGTGGCACAGGAAAATAATTTTCTTGGGTGGCAAAAGCCAAGGTACCTTTTTGCCTGGGCTTGTATAGACCCTAGGGCCGATAGCCTAGTACCTACCTATGAACCTGTGACCAGGGAGTTCCTCCAGTCATGGGATTATTCTTTTTTTTTTTTTTTTTGCAACAGTTTCTTTCTTGTGTTGTAGAGTGTTTTTATGGCAGAGGACCCAACAGATTGTCTTTCTATTTTTGGAGGATAGCATCTTGGTTCTGTTAGGAGCTAGCACGATCCATGCACTCGTGTAAGTGCTTATAAAGTGCATCTGTGTAGGATTCAGCAGTTGTACCTCTATTGTCCATCTGCATGGGATTTGTGAAGTTTGCCAGTTCTGTCATAAGCGTAAAGTTAGCTTTGGAGAAATTTTTTTACGGTGGTTTCCCTAATGGGGGGTGGGGGGCTGGATGTGAATGTCTAGGGTGATTAGCTTGTGGACGGATCTGACCAATGAGGAATTCACCTCTGGTGTGGAACACCGGTCTCCCATGTTGGTAATTACTAGGTCTAGGATATTGCTGCCCCTGGTCGGGGTGTGGATAAGTTGATCCAAGGCATTGGAATTTGAGTTCCAGAAAACGTTGAGCAAAAGACTTGGTGCATGAGTAGTTTTCCCAGTTAATGGTGGGGTAGTTGAAATCACCCATTGTTAGGGTGTTGGGTTGTACCCTAATATTTTCCTGTGTATCAAGAACTATATAGCCAGACTGGAGGCTGAACTCTCTCAACTCAGGACTGGCAAGACCAGACAGGAGGAGATGGTACCCACAACCAAAGCAAAACCAGTCACACATAAAACCACCACTACTACAAACCAAACACATAAGAACACAAAGACATACTCGGAGGCTCTTATAAAAACTTACCAAAACAACAGAGGCCTCCAAAGCAGACACCCAGAAATACACCCCACAAAACGCAACACCTACAACACATACCTCAAGCAACAGGTGTGTCACACAATCACAGCCCCTAAGGCAAAACACTATGCCAGAGACATTAGTAATAGGTGACTCTATAGTCAGACACACCGACGTTCCACTTACCAGGCTGAATAAGGAGAGGGTAACGGTGAGCTGCCTATCGGGGGGCTAGGATCCGCCACATTACACACGCACTCAGGTCACTTCAAAGCAAGTACAAGTATGATTCAGTCATTGTCCATGCGGGTGTGAATGACCTGAGACGCACCTCCCTGGACTACATGAAAAGAGACATTGAGGAGCTCTCCGATTATGTAGCCCAGACTGGTATGACCCTGACCCTGAGCAGCATCCTGCCTTCACCAAGAATGATGCCTCAGTACAAAGACAAAATGATCAGTTTTAACAATTGGCTTAATCACTGGTGTCATTCTAGGGGATCCAATGTCTGTCAGCCTGGGATGACATGCTGGACAAGCCACGTTGCTTCAAGGGATGGCTTGCACCTGTCACCACTGGGCTTCCGGATACTGGCCAAGGCTCTTGCCACCCCCATAGTGCCTTTTTAGGCAATGCTCAAAGGACAAATCAACCTCCATAAAAAACAAAAATGGAAAAAATTAAGGGTAATGCTGCTCAACGCCAGAAGTCTAAATCTCAAGATGCAGGCACTCAAGCACTTCTCAGTATGGAGAACATCGATGTCTGTGCAGTAACCAACCTGGTTCAAGGCTCTTGAGAGCACTCCAGCGCTACCAGGTTATACTCATATCATGCTTGACCTCAAGTTCCAGGTCAACCACAAAGGGAGGGGGAGTGTCCATTTTCATAAAGGACACCTACACCTCTCGATTGGTGGCTACCCATGAAGCATCAGAAACCATACAAGTTTTACTCACCATAGGCAAAACTGCCATACAACTGGTCGCATGTTATAGAACTCCTCCCAATCCCAGGAATCCCATCAAGCATTCCTGAAAACACTGGAGGATATGAATGTCACACCAAACACCATCATATTGGGTGACTTCAACTACCCCAACATAGACTGGGCCCACTATTCTAGCCCTAACACCCTAGCCCAAAGATTCCTGGAATTCATAAACTCAAATGCTATGGAGCAACTGGTCACTTCTCCTACGAGGAGAGATAATATACTTGACCTGATTATCACAAACATGGGGTCCAAATGCTCCGCACCGGATATAAACCCCTCACTAGTAAGATCTGATCATAAACTGATCACGTTGGATGTACATATCCCACCCCCACCCCCAGAACAAAAGACTACAGTGAAAAACTTTTCAAAAGCTGACTTTGCACTCCTCAAGTCTGAAATGATATCCTTTAAGCCTACTGGGTTAATGGAAACCACATCCCAAAATGCTGAATCCTTCACAAAAGCCTTCTACGGACATCTCCAAGAATGCATGGATCAAGCAATCCCAACTAAAACCAAGACCCTCTCCACCAAGGAAAACGCCCGGTTTGGTGGACCCGGCTATAAACAAACTGTACAACAAAGAAGGAAGCTACTGCAGGACAAAGCCAAATCCCACAAGGGAAAGGCTTCCCTGATCAGCACAAGTAAAAACTACGTTCTCTCATAAAACATCTAAAGCAAACTTTGAGAAAAAGATTGCCAAGGATACCAAAGACAATCACAAGGCCTTCTTCAATTATGTCAGAACCTTGGGAGGGAATTCTCAGATATGCTCTGAGCTAGTACACAATGACAAAAAATTCACTGACCCTACCGACATTGCCAATATTCTGGCAGATAGGTTCAGTGCAAATTTCTCCCCTCCCTCACCCCCTAAAGATGAAGTAATTATCCCTACTGAATGTAACCTACCTGTCATCACAGACATACAGGTGAAATCAGCACTCAACAAGGCAAAACACAGCATCTATGGGACCCGATGGTATCCCCGGTTGCGTGTTACGTGAACTTCAAGATGAACTAAACCCGCCCCTAAGAACTCTATTCAATCTTAGCCTCACTACAGGATATGTACCTGAACACTGGCGACAGCAACAGTGGTCCCACTCCACAAGGGGGAAATTCTACTGACCCTGGTAACTACCGCCCCATAAGTTTGACCAGCCTGGTCTGTAAGGCTATGGAAAGAATCATCATGGAACTCATAAATGGCGACATTGGGGATCTGCAGACCCTTGATCCCACACAGTTCGGTTTTGTAAAAGGCAGATCCTGCCTCTTAAACCTGGTTGACTTCTTCGAGACAGTCACTAGTGCCATCGATGAGGGCAAGGCTGTCCACACTGCCTACTTGGACTTGGCTAAGGCCTTTGACACGATACCACACTCTGGCATCATTGACAAGCTCAGCAGCCTAAATGTAAATCCATATGTCACAAGATGGGTAGCAAACTGGCTAAAAAAACAGAACCCATAAGGTTAAAATTGCTGGAGCCATGTCAGACTCAAAACCAGTCACAAGTGGTGTCCCACAGGGCTCAGTCTTGGGTCCACTCCTATTCGGCATTTACTTCTCAGATGTGAAAGCAAATATGGAAGGATTATGGCTGACAAAGTTTGCAGATGACTGCAAACTGGGTGCCATAGTTGATTCACCTGCTGACACACACATCCTACAGAAAGGTCTCACTGAAACGGACAACTGGTGCCGGAATCATGGCCTCAAACTTAACGCCAAAAAATGTATAGTCATCCCCTTTGGGAAAAATAAAGTACCCACAAATTATCACGTAGACAATAACCCACTGAATACGGAAGAAGTAATCAGAGACCTGGGGACTCAAGTCGATAGTGACCTCTCCTTTGACAACCATGTTGCCAAAGTGGTCAGAAAGACATTCTACCTTGCCCATCTCATCATGAAGGGATTCTCATCCAGATCAAAGGAGGTCATTGTACCTCTATATTCCTCCCTTGTCAGGCCCATGATTGAATATAATGCTCCATTTGGGATGTATCTCACCCGCACATGCAACAACTGGAAAGACCCCAGAAGTACCTCACCAAGAGGATCATAGGTCTCAAACATGTGCCTTATCCAGCTAGATTAAAGAAACTCCAGCTCTATTCAGTAGCATACCACCTGCTCAGAGGTGATTTGTGCCTAACATACAGGGCCATGTCCAACCAGGAATTGATGGACATGCTCCATCTCAAAAATCCAAATCCACCAGAACCACACGAGCTAAAGATTTCAACCTCTGCACAAATATGAATAGGACATGCTGGAGGGATAGATTCATAACACAGAGGTTACCCATACTCTGGAACAAAATCCCAGTTCATGTGAGACAGAGCCCTTCATTGGCACTGTTCAAGAAAAATCTCGATGCATGGATGGGAGATCGCAAGTTTACCCCGGGAGTCACCTCAGTGTCACTACTAGACAGAGGTATAGTTTACTAAATAATGGGGTCCCACATGTGTCACTACTAGAGAGGCGCAACCATATAGTATGGGGTGGCGTAAAGCCACATCAATGTTGGCTAGGCTTATAAATGCCCCCGGGCAGATAGCCTAGTACACTACTATGAAACTATGAAACTAAGAAATGAGGAGTGGGAATCCTGGGGCAAGGTGGGGAAACTGTAGCAAGTTACAATTTGGATTGTGGTCTTGCCCAGAGTTAGTTGCACTTGGATAATCTTGAATGCATTATGCGAGCAACTAGCCTGGAGGTGTGGATATCCTTAATGAATATAACTGACCCGGATATGGCACAGTTGTTACCGGAGAGGCCTCATTTTTATTATAAGAATTCTTTCTCTCTCAAACAGTTGTTACCCTAGGAGTTCCTGCAGTTTTAATAAGGAGCATTTATCCTTTAGTACATATGCTTTTGGGGGATGTAATGTCTGCCCTTTTATTGATGGGTCTAATAGCTTTTTACATCCTTGCTCGGGACAACTGTTTAGATTTAAAGTTGCAGCAAACTGCAAAACCTGTAACTGTTTATCTGGCTCACTGCACTACATGTGCTGTGTTTTATATACGGAAGATGAATAGATGCCTTTTTTGCAGAATCAGAGACCACCATTACTGCATTAGGAGGTCTAATGAGACCAATGCATTAGCTAGGCATATTATAGAAGGAGGTGCTGTCCACAAGTTTATTTATTTCTATTGACTCTGTTGTTCCCACAGAATGACTAGGTGATGTTACTAACAAAACAGAGAAAGCAGAGCTGAAATGGATTCTTAATTTCAGGTCAGATTGTGAACTAGGCCTGAATTAACATGTTTCTATAAAACCTATTTTAAAGTCTTGTAGATTGCAGAAAGTATAACTGTTTTTTATAGTTTATTTTATATTTCATATATTTAGATTTTTTTTTTGTGTATATTTCTCTTAAAGAGCTTTGGCTTTTCTTAGACAGAATGCACTCCCTTCACTTACATTGCGGCACTTTTATTGGTTAGTTTAATCTAGGTCTGCTTATGTCATACTATTTAGACATCAGTGTGTGTTGTAAGATCTGAAGAATGTATATGCAAAAATGCTCATCTCTTTTGATTTTTTCATATTAAAAGTTAATTTACCATGCAGTTTCCAGCTCTCTGTGTTTGGATTACTTGATGTCCTTACTCACCACTGCAGTATTCCGTACAAATGGGATTCCCTGCTGTGAAGCCCACCATCTGGCCAGTTTACCCAAGTCTACCATTGCTTTAAGGTACACTAAACGTCACCTACACACTCCTTCCATGGGGTAGGGCATAAAGGTGACGTTCAGGTGTACCATCCTCAGAACTTTTGCCACTAGTCCGAAAGCTGTTTTAATCGTCGGTCTGTTACTGCCATCCATTTTTTTTTCTCATGTTTCTGTTTGTCTGCTTTCCTGTGCCATACTCTGATCCATCATCTTTTCAGGAGATTTTTGCATTTCTCTGTTTCCTGGCATTTTCAGTTCTGTGCTTTGCCCTTTGGCCATTCTGCTGCCCCAAAGGTGTTCAAATGCCTTGCTCCTGCGATTGCCTTTTGCAGGCTTCAAGGGATACAAATCTTTCCTCATTTGGATGATCTGCTGATTCAAGCATCTTCTCCAGAGGTCCTTTGGCAAAATTTTCATTTTACCATTTCTCTTCTTCATAGACTGGGGTTCACAATAAACTTCAAAAAGTCTTCCCTGACTCCTTCTCAGGATCATGTCTTTCTGGGTTGCAGACTTCAAATGGTGCCAATGCTGGCATCTCTGCCTCTATCAAAGGCATTAACTCTCATTTCTTTCTTTCAGACTCTTCTTCCCCTGGCCTCCATTACAGCCAGGGAGTTTCTGAGAACTCTGGGGTTCATGGCTTCCACCATTCCAATGCTCCCTCTGGCCAAGCTCCACATGAGGATGTTCCTGTGGTTTCTGAAGTCAGTATGGGTTCACCATGTGCATCTCTAGATTTCCTGTTCTTCTCCTGTGTCTCAAGAAAAAACTTCAATGGTGGATTCAGCAGTTGTCTCTGAATCCAGGGCTCCATTTTCAGCCTCCTCTTCCCTCTCAGGATATGTTCACAAATACTTCAGATGTGGGATGGAGAGCAACGTTTGGCTTCCTGAGGGTTCAGGGAGTGTGGTCACATCATCAGTGAAATGAGCGCATCAACATCAAAGAGATGAGGGCTCTTATGCTGGCTGTTCAGGTCTTTCATCCAGGTCTTTCATCCTCTCTTCTCTCCAGGGCCTCTCAAGGTATTCACAGGCAATACCACAGTCATGTGATTTATCAACAAATAAGGGGGTACAAGATCTTACCGTCTTTGCCAGCTGGCACTGCTGGTATGGGATCTGGCTATCCAATATCAGGTGACTCTTCAGTCAGTTTACATTCCTTCAGATTGGAATATTTTGGCAGACAATCTGAGCAGGTCCTTCACTCAGTCCCACAAATGGATTCTTCACAGGGACATTGTTCACCAGTGGGGTACTCCTCAAGTATAGCTCTTTGCCTCCCCTCTGAACAGACAAATTCCTCTGTTTTGTGCCAGAGTCCCAGGTCCTCTGGTATGGAAGGTGGATGCCCCCTCCTTTTCTTGGAAGGGGATGTTTCTTTATTCCTTCCATTCCTTTCCTCTCCTTCTGAGAGTCCTGTTCAAGATTCAACAGTATGCTCCCAAAATCTTGGTGGCGACTCCCTTTTGACCACAACAGCACTGGTTCCCTATTCTTCTGCATCTAGCCAGGGGCAATCATCACAAGTTACCTCACAGGGAGAATCTCCTCACACAAGACAAGGGGTCTTTCATCCATCCTCACCTATCCATGCTTCAACTGACACTGTGGGTGATAGGGTTTTGATTCCTCATAGACACCTTTTTTTCTGAGGACGTGCTACAGGTCCTGCAGGAGGCCAGGAAACCTACTAGGAAATCCTACTTATCTAAATGGAAGAGGTTTTCTATTTGGTGTCTTTCTTGTGACTTGGGCCCACCTTCTGTGGATGTTCCTTTGGTTCTCTTATTTGTGATAGTTGCTCAATGCTGGTTTGGCCTATTCTTCTATTAAGGCCCACTTAGCTCTTTCTGCTTGTCTGCCTTTAACTCCCCCATTATCTTCTACATCTGAGGCTAATAAATTTCTTAAAGGCATCCTTAAGATTGGACCTCCCAGGAAGCCTGTTCCTCCTCCCTGGAATCTTAATTTCATTCTGGAAAAATTGACTCGGGTTCCTTGTGAGCCTCTGCTGTTTCAGCTTCCTTGCAATATTGTTCTTGGAAGACAATTATTTTCTAAGTGCTTCCTTCTGCCACATGGATGTCTGAGTTGCAGGCCCTTATGGCTTGTCCACCTTTTTTGATATTTCATGAGGACAGGGTGTCCTTGCACACTAATCCTTCTTTCTTGCCCAAGGTGGTTAATGAGTTGTCACTTAATCAGTCTATTAATTTGCCTACTTTTTTCCCCCTCTCTGTTATCTGACAGTGAAAGGGTGCTGCATACTTTAGATGTGCTGAGACAGTTGAGATTTTATTTGGATAAAACTAAAGCTGTCAGAAAAGCTGCCCAGTTTGTTTCCTTTCATCCTAGGTCTTTAGGTTTGGCTGTTTCCAAGCAAACTTTTTCCACTTGAATTTCAAAGGCTATTTCCTTTTGTTACACTTTTCATGGTGAGAGCCTTCCTTCTTCTGTAACGTCTCATTCTACTAGAGCTGTGGCTTTTTCTGGTGCTATTTCTAAAGGCTTAGATGCTAATTCTATTCTTGAAGCTGCTACCTGGACTTCTGTGCATACCTTTACCTGACATTACCAGCTGGATGGTATCTCCAGAGCCAGAGCTGGTTTTGCTGCTGCTATTCTTCATGGCTTCTTGGAGGGCTCTGCTGCTTCCTCCTCCCAAGTTTCTTCTTGAGCTTTGGCACTCTCCCATTTGTAAAGAATACTGTAGTAGTGAATGTAGGGACATAATACAGTTGTGTGAAGTCTTACATAATGGTGGATGTCCTTGCCTTCACTGCTGCAGTATTTACTCCCTACATCCATCCCCCTGGTCTGTTTTTCTTCCTGGATGTGCAGGTTCTCCTTGGACTGCTGTTCCTACTGGAGCAATCAGTTCTGATGATGGTATGCCTGAATGTCACCTTTATGACCTTACCCCATGCAGGAGTGTGTAGGTGACATTCCAGCATACCTTAAAGCAATGGTAGACTTTGGTAAACTGGCCAGATGGTGGGCTTCATGGCAGGAGTCCCATTTGTAAGGAATACTGCAGTGGTGAAGGTAAGGACATCTACCATTATGGTAAGATTTGACACAACTGTACTTTCCTTTGCTGCCTGTTTGTAACTGTGCAGTTTTTGCTTCCCTGTATCTGGAGTCCGCCTGTTTGATTTTTTCTTGGTAATATTACCAGCTTGCCACATTTTTTTTTAATGTAACATAGGCAATTAATTCTTTAAGGGCAGTAGGCACTGAATCTGTATTTTATTTATTTATTTTACATTTGTTATCTGGGTTAGTCTGGCTGAGCTTTTGGCTCATTTTCAGCAGAGACCCAGGGAGAAAAGCTCCTCAGGACTAGAAAACAATTTTATTAAATTTTAGTAACATAGTAGTAACAATCTCCTCAGAACTAGAAAACAATTTTATTAAATTTTAGTAACATAGTAGTAACAATCTCCTCAGGGCTAGAAAACAATTTTATTAAATTTTAGTAACATAGTAGTAACAATCTCCTCAGAACTAGAAAACAATTTTATTAAATTTTAGTAACATAGTAGTAACAATCTCCTCAGGACTAGAAAACGATTTTATTAAATTTTAGTAACATAGCAGTAACAATCTCTTCAGGACTAGAAAACAATTTTATTAAATTTTAGTAACATAGTAGTAACAATCTCCTCAGGACTAGAAAACAATTTTATTAAATTTTAGTAACATAGTAGTAACAATCAGCTATAGGATCTTCCAAGCAGAGACCTGGAGAGAAAAAAAGCTCCTCAGGCAATTCAGAGTATTAACAATTGGCAGACAAGTATGTGAGTTGTTACAAACAAGGTTTTAAACAATTAGCAGAAGAAAATGTTAGTTACAATATTATTTAATGGTAATATTTGACACAACTGCACTTCCCTTTGCTGCCTGTTTGTGACTGTACACTTTTTGCTGCTGAACTGCTTCTCTGAGTCTGGAGTCAGCCTGTTTGTACAGTGCCCAGTATCACCACTGTAGATGAAAAACTGAAATGTAAAGTTGCTTGCCAGTAGTAATTGCTCCTTTAGTTACAGATCTCTTTAATGTGGATTATTCGGATTACTTTTACTTCTGCAGAGGTTGTTCTTAGTGACCGATATTGGTGAACTGTAATGATAGAAGTTTGAGTGGCCTTTTATGGTTGACATTTTTTAAAATGGGTTATTTTGTCATTGTTGGTTCATACATTTTGTTTTATTTTGTTCATTGGAAGAATGCTCAAAACTACAAATTTAAAACGCATTCTAACAAGTGGTGCTGTATTATACAAGAAATATAATTTAAAATAATCAGGAAGGTGACTCAAAGAACACAGACATATATGTATGGCCCTAAAATGTGTGCAAGGAGCCTTTGGTTTGAAAACAGCCCAAAGGTAAACTTAATTCTCTGCTGGCCAGATGCATTTTCTTTGAATGTTGTTTTTAATGCTGTTTCAATGAATGTGAGTTTCAAGGACAGAGAAGTTTAATGTTCATGCTAAATCTGTTTTCATTGTGAGACTGTATTGTTTGTTTAGCAAATGACTATCACTATTTGTGCTATTTTATTTCAATATCAGTAATCATTGTAGAAATAAATAAGAAAACAGTATGCACACTGACAGGTTTGAACAGTGTTTATGGTAACTGGGGAGACAGAGCCAAATAATGGAACACTGGAATGGCTGATGAGAGGGCTGCTGCTGGGGCGTAGGGGGTTGCTGCAGGAGTGGCTGCTCCAGGGGCGCCTGATGTATTACCCTGACTAGGGCCCCATTTGACCATGATCCAGCTCTGACTACTAGATAGGATTTGTGCATCCTGTCATTTGTCTTCTCAGATTGTTGAGATACTATTTTGTTAGCTTTGAATATTACGCTGTAGACAACACTTATTTTTCCTTGAAAGGAAAGATAAAATTTAATTTTGTCACTTACTCATGATTTTTGTTCTGTCCATTATTAAATCAAAAAGTTGCAGAAGCAGAAACAGTTTTAAGATATAGAACTTAATTGAGTTGTAATCTTGGCCAGTTAACAGAAATTAAATGCATGGGGTGAGTAAAAATATGGTAAGACAAAGTGTGAAAAACAAAAAAAAAGAAGTAAACTATCTGAATAATGTGCATTCAGGATGAGATGAAACATGGGAGGGGCAATGGAGAAGTACAGGGGGACTAGTGTGCAACAGTGTTCCTTCAGTTTCCTTTATCTAGAGCCCCATTTCACCCATGGCTGGCCTTTTGACTGCAGTCAGGCATGAGATGTAATATAATTGATAAATTGGCTTTAATGAGAGGGTGCATATTGGGGTAGTCAGTGGATGAAAATAAATGACCACATTTGCTGTTTGGTCATTGGTGATGGTCAGTGAGCTGCTATAATAGAGCCACACCCATTCATTTGCATCCTGAGCCCTCCCCCTTGCTTTGAGGTCACCAGCCACCACTAGTTATTAAAAAGTGAAATTTGCTATGGCAGTTCTGTTCCACAAAACAGGGAGCAAAAGTTGATTTGCGAAACTGCAGACCTGAAAGCCTGATTTCTTTAGTGGAAAAAAAGTCATACAGAAGATTCTGAAAGAGAGTGAACTGTTTTCTACCAGAATAACAAATTTCAGAATAGATATCAACATAGGCTTAAGTTAAACAACTCATGTCGGTCCAACCAGATTTGTGTTTGTTTCAGCTTACACAGTATATTCAAGAATTATGAACATATGAATGAAAAAAAAACTCTGACACTTTAACTTAGTGTGCAAAAGCATTCAGTAAGTATAAAATGATTAACAGTTAAAAATAACTGTAGTACACATTTAGGTGCGTGTCTACTAATGTTAAATTCACTCAAAATTAAGATCTCAAACTAATGCAGAGCCTCATTGCAGTTATTTAAAATGACAGTCATAAAACCTCGGGGCTTAAACCCTGGGTATTAGCCTTTGCAAAAATTGCCAGCCTGACACCAAGTGGATACTGCTTAAACTAGTGGGACAGGTGACTAACATCTGAGCAGGGAAGTTCTCAAACTGTAATTTGTCCTGGTCCCCTTCAATAATACACATCACACCAAATGACATTTGACAACCTTTATTAAATTTCATAACATAGCTTTGATCACCAACTTTATTAATTACAACTATACATGATATAATTGATTCTAACTACAGCATAACATCCTTGTAATGTTAATCAGGGCAGCATTACCTACTCACCCTGCCCCAGTAAGCAGCGTCCATACCTCTACTCACTTACTTTACTTATGAAGCAGCATCCCATCTCACTTCATACACCATTCATTGTAATGTTAATCAGGGCAGCGTACCTACTCACCCTGCCCAACAAGCAGGGTCCATACCTCTGCTCGCTTACTTTACTTATGAAGCAGCGTCCCAACTCACTTCATACGCCATCCATTGAATTACCTTTACTTTACTTATGAAGCAGCGTCCCAACTCACTTCATACGCCATCCATTGAATTACCTTCCACCAAATAAACACCATCCTTACCTCAGCTTGCTTATCTATTCAGCAAGCTTCCTCCAACTACTCATTTCCTTTCCCCAGATCCTTGAAATGAACATCTAAACATCAGAGGGGGAACAGAAGAGGGCAAGCCTATCCCTCTTCTCTGCCAACCAGCCTGACCAGGTTGTTCCCCCTCCCTTCTACCCAAAATGTTCAATCCACTTCCCATAAAGGGAAGGGTCAAGCCAAATATAATTTGGTGCACCCATTACCTGTAAAGCACCTCAGAATGCAGTCATAAACCCACTTTGCCATACCATCACTGAAACACACCCTAATGAAAGTAAATAAAGGATTACTGTTACCCCACTGTACCACCAGAACATCCACTCCATGAGAATACATACCTTTTTAGCCCATTACTGTAGCGAATAGTCTAACTCCAAAACTTTAATTTCCTAACCTTAGGTGGCCAAAAACCAGCACCCCTTGACCTAGTTCCTAAAAACTCACCTATGCTCAACAGTAATCTATGTACTCAACCATAAACACCCCAATTCACTCATTACCATGCATTCTTAACCAGTTTGTCCATAGCCTTTCTCCTCAAAAGCTCTTTCCTTATGCTACCTATACCACTAGTAGGTATGTAAGGCTTGTCCTACAGCTGCCTTATCCTGCAACCAAACTTCCTTTAAACCTTTGACTCCCCTGCAACAACACACCCGGTTTCTAAAACTACCCCAACACAGTCACATACCCACCATGCTCTCTAAAACTCTATCTACCAAATTCACCCAAACCCCAAATGAAATAATCCTTGTGCTATTCCATAAAACCTTAACCTAGTATGTAACAAACACTACCTACTCAGGGAATAAATTTGTCACCCCAAAGATACCACCCATTAGGGACAAACTCCAGCATCCTGTCAAACACCTCCTTGGCCCTTCCCTCACATGCGGTTCAATGACTCGATGAGTGAGTACAACCACCCCAAGGTCCCAAGAAAGCAAAGATTGAGCTTCCCTTGATTGTAAGAGCCATAGGGCTGAAGCCTAATAAGCTCCTGTGCTCTTATGAATGTTGTGACTCTGTTCATCCCGTGGGATCTCCACACTCCCCATAAACCGTCCCCGACAGTTTTGTCTTGGCCCCCCTACCTACCCCCTATACCAATGCAACAATCGGCTCCCAATAATAAAACACATAGCTCTGACATGCCTTTCTAAGGTGATTACTCAGACCCTCCTTGTGCCCCATTACATCCATCTTATCAAACATACCTTTCAAATCCCCTTTTCAAGCCACCACATGATGCCTTCTGCAGTCCAGCAATTTCCATCAGTAACTGTTGCCCAGCTGTGCTCCCATGTGTAACCTCCTCACTTGCCACTGCTTCCATCCTCCACAAATTCACTGTGCATCTCCACAACTGGTTCTTGGCACATCACCATCTACAAAGAAAGAGGAAAAAAAAATTTAATTAACGCCTCTATATGTGAAGAGAAGGCTTCACCTTATATCCATCTACCTATTCCAACTTACAGCTGCAGCATTCCAGGACTCCATCTGCAAGAAAGAAAAGACATGTAAATCATCCAAAATATACATAACACACATCCCAAGACATCAAGGGCAACCTATCCTGCCATCCAGGAAGGTATGTACCACCGCCACTCACATTATGACAAAGCAGCCATATCTGAAGCTATGCTTCCAATGAACCTATCAAATAGCCAGGAAATTTTAATTACCAGTCGAGTATGTTAAGTCTAAACCCCACACATGAAAGGACCTATCAATATCCACGACTTGCATAACCTTGCAATTCCAGGCCACATCAGTTTGCTCCCTGCATAAGCCCAGCTAACTTAGATTGTAAAACCATCTGCCTAGCTCTCAACCTTCCATCTCCAAATGAGGCACACTAACCCACATATGGAACAAATGAACACAGTGCAACAAATGTAATAATAGCTGACCTAACAGCTTACAAATACAATCAGATAGTATCCTTCTAAAGTGCATCTAACAGACAGTGCCCCCCATTTGCCCTGGACACTTTGGTATGGCCTAGATCCCCATATAAAACACACTTCATAGTGCAGTGCAAAATACTCATGCTACACCGGTACCATTCACCAAGATACACCCCGATGCACCACGTGCATGTGCAACCTGCAGCCGATATCCACAGGCCTCCAACAATTCAAACCCCATCCCAAAATCTGGACAAAGCCATTCAATAAAAGGAGAATAAATGCTCAAAACTAGGGACCTTTACACGTGACCTCACCAACTTGTGTCTTACTGTTTCCTAACCTGAAAACCGCCAAAGAATGACTTACAGGACCCTGAAAAAGTCCTCTGAAATGTCACCTGCTGTAATATAGCTCCCTCCATTAGTAAACCAGCTGAACTAATCCCTTTCTCTATTCACATAGTTAAACATGAAACTCCATTATTTAGCAATAAATCTACGAGATAAGAACAGCAAAAATCCATTATTTAGCAATAAATCTACAAGATAAGAACAGCAAAAGTCAGCACCCACATCTCCCTTCAAGCCCATGAAACTGCTGCTGTACAAAGTGGATGTCGCTCCCAGATTCACTCAACCTGCACCTCATTTAACACCCAGACCACAAACTCTGCCTCTACCCAGGGTTAAAATTTTACATCAAGCTGTAATAGCTGGCATTTCCCAGCAGTAGTATATAATGAACAGCCACCAAAATACCAAATACAACTATTTCAGACATAGACAGCCTTCACAGCATCACTAGGTTAGCCTGACTAAACTATATCCACTTTCCTGATAACAGACATGAGCCAGTTATGTTAGCACCTATGGAACCTGTAATAGAAAACAAACATGCTTGCAAATCACCTTGTATGCCATGTAACGGAACCCTAGGGCTTTGCCACCCAAACAGCAAGGTTTCTAAGAAGTAATCTTCAGTCAACATAAGGTTCTATCTGGTCTTCCAAAGGGAATGTCTACATTGTTTTAAAAAAAAATAAAAAAAAGACTCTTATGTACCACACACAGCAATTACCTAAGGCCCGCATAAGTTTGCATATGTCAATAAATTCCAGGCTCAAAGAACCCCCCACCCCCCATAAGCATTTGTCCCCAGCACTGCACCAAATAATTAAACTCTGCAAGGCTTATTATTACTTTTCTATTTAACTATTATAACTGCCTTCGGTTAAATTACAGTTTTGAGAAGTATCTTGTGAATGTAACTTGACCATAAAGGCATCTCTGCAGTTGCCAGATACGCTTTAGGAACAGACGATATCTGCTTACCAGAAAAAAAAAGATACTAGGAAACTGTCAGAGTTGCTGTCTGCTACTGATTCTGTATTAAATTATTTACTAATAGCCTAAATCATATTACTAAAATTATATTCAGATTTGTTAGTTAGCTCATCGATGTTCTAAACAATTCAAGTCTACAAGTGAAACGAGCTATTTACTTGCATTAGTGTGCATGAAACTAGGGTAAACTATGCTTTACCGACTTTATACACCAAACATTCTCCCCTTTGTTTTAGGACATTCTGAGTAATTTTTTCTTTGTACCACGCTCAACTCTATATTTAACAGCCAACATGGGACAGGAGGACACCATCCTTAACAGACACTACCATCACGCATGCGTAGAAACAAGCACAACGCCTTGCTTAGAGCCCACGAAACACACAGCGCTTCCCTGTGGAAAATACAACTACATATAACAGCCTGACCCTGCTAATCCTGATCAAAGACACAGGTTCCCCCCAGCACCACATCAGCAAACCGCCACACCACCAGTGATGGGATCACACCCAGTACTATTACTTTTTTTTTTTTTTGCCTCACCCTCCAGAGAACAGCCTACCTATTGAACTTTGGAATTCACACACCATGTCGACAAACTGCACCACCAAGCTCTGCAGCAATGCAGATTAAAGCAACTCTGTTGCCCTGAAAATCTTTACCCACCCACTCGGTTGCGAGACAGTTTATTCATCCTTACCCTCGTTCGCTTATTCTAAATGCAACAAAACTACGGCCACTCCGATTTCTTAACTCGTACATGCCACGTACAATTCGCCCATTTCGGCTAGTCACTGACCTCCTTAATTACAAGCACCGGAAAACAAAACGCAAGCAGCGCCTGACCTGCCTGGTCCTCCTTCATCTCCCTCAAACATGCAGTCTCTGTTACCTTATTCCTCTTTTTGCCAGCCGGATCAGCAACCCTCACTAATGGGCAGTCACTGCAGTCAAATTACCTCATTTTCACCAGCCATATCGGCAACCCTCACTAATGGGCAGTCACTCCAGTCAAATTACATCACTCAACAGAACACTAGCATCGGCACCGATATGATTTTTAAATCAAAGTTAATCCCTCAACCTACCACAATGATCTGACAGCAATTACTAAAATTACAAGTGGCTCTCCCAACGAATACTCCCCCATACTATAATCCCTAGTCTCAATAACACCACCTGTGACCCAAAAGCCTAAATATATGAAAATATACTATCGATATACAGCCACTACTTATTTACTTACCATGCAACATATACAAACCACTGGACACCAGCCTAGCTCCTACAGGCCCACTTGCCCTTCCTAAAACGTCGTCTTGGATGTAGACTCGCCTTAGCAAGTTCACGCCGAAATGTGATAGCTTAACCCAACTACACTAGACTAAACCTCTTAATCCCCTCCCTATCATCTCATTTCCTCCCAACCATCCCTGCCTCCACTTAACCCTTTCACCTCTCCAACCCACTTAACTCCCCCTAATATTAACCTAACCCCCCATGAAGATGTCCTGGGACATTTTTGGTACAACGTCATATTTTGCAGGGGCAAAAACATACCGGCCACAAAGGAAAGGATAGAAATTCACTTTTGCCTAAATTAAATTTATTCTTGTGTTATTTAGTTGCTTATTCTTCTTCTTATAACATAACATTTACGTGTTTCAGATACAGAATAATAACTGTGTTATAGTATTAAATAAAAAATATATTTTTTTTTTTTTTTAAAATCTCAAATGTCCTGGGACAACTTAGTTTGTTGCCAAACTTCATTTCTTGGTTAATCAGTAATGCTCAGTCAGTCAGTACCCATGGGACCCTTATATTTGCTGTAATGCACCCACATATCTGCAAGTCTATGCATTCTTCATTCAGTGGTAGTGTCAGCATGTCATAATGAATTATTGAAGAGTGTCTCTTTCACATAAAGTCCATAAGATCTATCTTTGCAGCTTGGAACCAGCCAGTGACTAACACCACAACAACACAGAAACAAGATATCGAAGCACATTCATTTTAATGGCAGTTACCTTTGCTCCCAATGACAAATGTAGCTAATACTATTCCTCTGAACAACTTGCAGTCTACCTTTCATCTTATTCAGGTTGTCCTTAACTGATGACATCTGCTCTTCAGAGAGTCATGAACCAAAATACTTCTGGTTCATTGGCAAGTACTCAGACCCCAGCTCTGCAATGATGCACCTATCAATCCATTTATGATACTAATGTTACATTTAGAGTACTAACCACATGATTTTGTAACTTGCAACACTTTAATAAATGAACGTTCAGAATGATAAATTAGGACTTGTACACTGTTTGCTCATGCTAATGATTTGAACATGCCTCTGCAGAGGGGGAATCATTAGAATTTCCTGCTCCATCTACAAAGTGCACAGTAATGGCTCAAAAAGACAGTATTAAAAACCTAGAGGGGACAGTGTTCAACCATGAGATGTCCCTTAAAGGATATCTAATTGTGCTGAGAATACCCCATTACACCTGGCCCTTGCTGACAGATTTAGATATAAAAGTATGACGTATGCATTAACTGGCATTCTTATGAATGTATCCCATGCCATGGATCCAGCAAATTGCCAAGGTGCAAAACACACTTAATTCCTCTCACTGCTTGACACAATTGACTTTTGGATCATTGGAGGTTATTAGGTTAACTGCCATAGTGCCTTTTTAAGCCTAGCCATTCATCCCTCAATTTTTCCAATTATCAATGACCACAGGCTAGAATGGCTTTGGTATCTACTTGTTCCTTAGGGCATCTACAAACTGCCTCTGTTCATAAGGTCCACAGGTGGTAAGCCAGGATGAATCTGCAATCCCCATCCACTGATCCAGACTGGATTTGAATAGGCATAGGGGAGAGCTCTGCTTCACATGAATGAGGAGACTGTTCCAGAGAAGGGATGATCTCTGAGATGCATACTTATCCATCCAACATGTTTTGTTTATGTCACAGACAAGGCTTAGATCAGATAGTTCTAGTCCTGTTTGTTTGGTGAATGTGTAGCAGATCCATTACAGCTGAATCAGAGACTGCTTTATAGGGTAGGCATAGATAGCCACTTAAAGGGTCTTCAAATGGTACAACACTTCATATAGCTGTATCTCTATCTATCTATTTCTGTCTGTCTATTAATCTGTATATCCATATCTGTCTGTCTATCTCTCACATCTATATCATAACATCAACAACTTAGGTTGTCGAATCATAAAACATCGACACCTAAGCATTGAATGCTAACAACGAACGGCTACATCATCGAATTCTTTCCTCGGGAAATAATTTGTGTGGGGACATCCATAAACAAAATACACAAACTAAACCAAACTTTATGGGGGCTGTACACCCCCCACCCCCCAACTAAATATACCAACTCTGAGATCGCTCTGCATTTGGGAAAGGGCAAATCCGCGATAACAGCCATGCAAATTCTTTCCTGAGAAAAGAATTTGATGATGTGGCCGTTCGCTATTGTAAGCATTCGCTTAGGTGTCGATCAAGCATTTGACAACCTAAGCTGTCAACAATTCAATAGGAATCTCTCTAGCTATCTGTCATAGGTTCACAGGTAAGTGCTAGGTAGGCTGCCTTTGTGGGCCATTTAAAGCCTAGCCAAGTTCCCTTCCAAAGCTGAGAATTAAACCCTATTCATTGTGTCTGTGAGGGAAACCCTTAACCATTACACCAACCCCAGCTCTTCCTGGATAGGAGGGGGAGGCACCACTCCATGGTCTGACACAATTCCAGTAATCTTTCACAAAGATAAACAGAAGAACCATTTAAATTAACACGTTGTCTACAGCATAGAAAAAGCCATCATCATCCCAATTCAGATAAAAAATCTCTCTCCTGTGTGCATTAGACCCTGTTATATCTGGCTAGCACCAATGTTATTCTTCCGTCAGTAGCTATGATCAGCTGCACCTGTCCCAACAGCAAAGACTGGTAACCAATACATCTGTCCAAGCAATAAGGCTACTGCCTAGGGAATGCCCAATCACCACAAGGACATTAAACTGAAGCTGGTTAGCTCTTGCTGCTATAGTACAGGTCTTCTGAAGGAAGCACACTTGCAATGACCAAGCAGGCAGGATCTGTAGACCACTTCTCAGCATTTTCTTCCTCTCCTGCAGCCCATTAACATTTCAGGTAATATAAGGCATTTTCATGATGTAAGCCTAAAACAGGGATCATTTGCTGGCTAGTAAAAGAAGCAACATCACAAGTCTGAATCAAAAAATTCTTTGTAGCAATGGGGACACCCCCTTCCCATCAAACCTTCAAACAAGATAAATAAAGGTAAAACAGGAACTCTAAAAATAAATAAATAATATATTTTACAAAGATAAACAGTGTTATAGAAAAGTTATGTGGAGCTTTTCTCCCTGGGCCTCCGCTGAAAATGGTCATGTATCCAATAAAACTATCCCGGTAAACAAATGTTAAATAAATAAATAAAATAAAAATAAATTACCATGAGGCACACTCAACAGCATGCACATGTATTCCTAAGCTCAGATGGTGTAGTAGTATGTTGCTGTTTATTGTAGTGCACAGTGTCCTGGGTTTGAGACTTGGCAGGGCTGATTATTCGACAGAGGCACTAGGAACTAAGGTCGGGTGGCATAATGCCAGGGTAATGCTATGGGCTAGGCTTGTACATGCCTATGAACCTATAAATTTAACCTAAAGTTAAACACAGACTAGTCAAACACTGCCCATTTGGCCAGGAGTTTTCACGGGGTCCATAATTTTGCACAGTGTTTGATGATGGTGTAGGCAGAAGAATAATGTCCCTTTCCTCTTGTGTCCTGGAGTAAGCCACAGGGCTCACAGAGAACCCTTTTCCAAGCAATAACCATAGTTACTTCTACCATCCAGAACCATGAATTCCCATCCTAGGCCCTGTCCAGTAAAGACGACATGCATTGCTAGCTAATTAACAAGTGAGGAGAACACAAGCACAGATCTGACCATCCAGCTTGGGATAACTAAATTCAGCCTCAAAGCAGAAGACAAATGTAGCTAGAATTCCCCAAGAATATGTAAAATTCATCCTGAAGTACATGGCACACATAAGCCACAAGGTTGGAGTAACCCCCACCACTGCATGTTAAATATGTAAAGGTCTGTTGGAGAACACATCCAGAAAATAAAACTGTTTTATGTTCATAGCATATATCCTGGACTCAGGACTGTACCTCTTTGCATCACATAGAAGTGATCTCTTCTTCGTATTCAGTGTTAAACCAGAAATCAAATATGGAACCACAACCGAAGTGTCACATCTTAATGCAGAGCCAGTCAGCCACTTTGTATCCCTCACCCAATAGCCAGCACATGCTCCACAGTATGTCTGCCTTGATTTTCAGGAGTATGTAGCAGTTACTCTATAACCAGCATAAGGCACACTCACAGCAGCATCAAGTACCAAACCAGGTCTAAAGTAGATCACCCCACCCAGAATGTTACAGCTCAAGGCCAAAATTGTCATTTAGATAGCCCCCACACTCTGATAATGCTAATGATCTATGTAAGGTCACCACATATACAGATGAAGGATGGAGCAACACTGTATAACAGGCTATATGTTACACTCAAACAACATTCCTATAGGCAAAGGTGCTCCACATCAGGCAGGCAACCTCCAGTTTCATTTAGTCAAAGACTGCCCAACTCATGACCAGGTTCATATGTGGAGGAAAAAGGTACAAGCTAAAAGACTGGACTGCTTCCTACAATTATGTAATGCATGTCCAACCCTGTGAGCAGAGGGACATGTTTTACCCATGTTGCTTAGCTAAAATCAACCAAATCTGGATATATCACTAAAGTAACAAATTTTTATACAATGTACCATAGCATGCTCATTTTTTCACCAGATCAGGTATCAAATTTTCATATCTGTCGATACCCTTAGCCTGAATCTTTTTGCTTTGTTTTTATTTGCCTTCTTGACCAGGAACATCCAAATGGACATAAACTAATTTTGAGTAGAGGCTTGAGGAGAAAAGTTAAACAGTTAAATCCTATGTATTACATAAAAGTAAAAAATATTTTTGCATGTGCAGTACATTTTTTCATGAACAGTATATATCTGTGTAGTACATGATCCAAAAATAGTAAAAGAAATTTACGCTCACCAGATAAAAATAAATAAGCAATGAAAAAGAGACTGTGTATGGTTTACTAATAAATGACTGAAATGCATTTGTTGACTTATATTTGATTGAACATACATTTTCAAAGTTTTGTAATGTTTGTTTATTTTTTGCTGACTCTACGATGTCAAAATGCTCTTCCTGTTCTAAATCCTGGACAGCAAATAGGTTTTCATGCTCAACTCTTGGAAATATCGAAGGTCGAAAACCAGCTTTACCATTTTTGAAATTTGGGAGCAAAAACATTTTAAATTTTGACATTTTAGTTTGACGTTATGATCACTCGCATAAGTGCATTTCAGTCATTTGATTGTAAACTGTGTGTGCGTGTGTATATGTGTGTGTGTGTGTGTGTGTGTGTATATATATATATATATATATATATATATATATAATGTGTATATATATATATATATATATATATATATATATATATATATATATGTGTGTGTGTGTGTGTGTGTGTGTATATATATATATATATATATATATGTGTGTGTGTGTGTGTGTGTGTCTGTGTATGTATATATATATATATATATATATATGTGTGTGTGTGTGTGTGTGTGTGTGTGTGTGTGTATATATATATATATATATATATGTGTGTGTGTGTGTGTGTGTGTGTGTGTGTGTATATATATATATATATATATATATATCTATATATATATATATATATATATATATATATATATATATGTGTGTGTGTGTGTGTGTGTGTGTATATATATATATGTGTGTGTGTGTGTGTGTGTGTGTGTGTCTGTATATATATATATATATATATATATATATATATATATCTATATCTGTGTGTGTGTATATATATATATATATATATATATATATATATATATATATATATATATATATATCTATATATGTAGTTCAAAACTGCTTCAGGAAGGCAACCAAAATGTACTTCAGATAAAAGTTTTATTAGACCAAAAACATAAGCGCTTTCACGGTTGTAAAATCGGCTACATCAGACGTACATCCATTAATATGATAAAAAACATATATAACTATTTCAAATTTCAGTCAACCAATGGTAGAAACAAATCAATCAACAAAAAATGTAACATTAAAAATAAATTTAAAGCATTTTAAAATGTATGAAACACATCATAAATATTTCAAAACATATTACAGTATAAATTATAAATAAATGTTATATAAATAAATAAATGTTGGGAGTTTCATTATTTAATACCTCTAGCCTTAAGTAAAGGTTTCAGAGGGACCACATCATTTAAGTCCTGGCCCCTATGAGCACCTAACCTAAAGAATCCACTTCACTTCTAAGTTTTCAGTGGCATTAACTAGATCTCCTAACCTAATACTTTCATCCTGTTTTTGTAAAACTTGAAAAATACATGTGTTTATCACCATGGTTCAATGTATGTTTGGCTAAGGCACTATATATATAACCTTTGTTAGTACAGTATACATGATCCCTTATCCTCTCTCTGTGTACGATTAGTCTTACCAACGTAGAATGAATAACATTCTACGCAGTGAGCAATGTAAACTCGATTTTTTTTGTAGTACAGTTACTAGAATGTCTCAACTCCCATAAGTAGCCCGTATCAGGGTGTTTAAAAAATCTAAATTAATCTATCAAGGGACATTGTGTACATTTTCCACATTTTTTAGTACCTAGCTGTTCTGCTGTATTCAAATTTATCTTATTATTACTTAATGGATAACAGAGTTGACGCTTCAAACACTTTTTATTCTTATACACATACGTGGGATAATCTCCATGGTGTTCTTTGTTACTTCATCCATTAGCAATATATGCTAATTCTGAGCTGTGGCTTCTTGCATTTTACAAACATTATTAGTGTAAGGTAAAACAACCAGAAGTTTTGACTCAAATGCCTTAGAAGTTATTCTATTCTGGTTTCTAGACCCATAAGAGAAATCGGGATTAGCGCGACCATTTCTCTCAGATCTTACTTCAGTATATACACTGGTTATTTCCTGCTCATCATATCCTCTCATTAAAAAACTTGTCTTAAAATTATCCAATTCATTATTATATACCTCTTCCTCACAGCGTAGTCTTGACATCCTCATTGCCTGCCCCTTCACAACATTACAAAAAGTTCTAGGATTATGCATGCTGTTTCTATGCAAAAAAAGCAGGCCTATAACAGGGTTTCCTGTACACCTTACTATTACATGCTCCATTTTTAAGAGAAACATTTACTTCCAGGTAATCTATGCTGTCATTCGAATACTGCAGAGTAAATTGTAAA
>NC_056748.1:97846079-97856079 GCF_019279795.1 Protopterus annectens
GAACACATGCTAAGTGAGTATTAAGCTCAATAGCAGATTAAGGAAAGGCAGTGTTAGTAGTAACATTAGTAGACTGAAAATCGCATATTCACAGCAGTTGGTAGGAGGATGAGAATATTAAGAAAATCTAGGCATAAAAAATGGAGAGTTTTAGGATTTGTGCAAGGGCATAGCCAGTGAGTTAGGAGATATTCCTTAAGTTGCTTTTTGAATAGAGATGTAGAAGAGAGAGTTGAGAGTTCCCTGCGGAGCAGGTTCCAAGATTTCCCTACAGTGTTTAAGAACAGCGTGTCCCCAGCCTTATTGTTGGATTTGTGTATAGTTACTAGTAACCTACTGGCTGAGCGAAGGATTGAGAGATTTTTGTAGGGGTGATGAGACTAGTTAATATTGGAGTATTAGTAGGATGATATAAGATCTTGTGTGTGATAGTAAGTTGAAATAGTTGATTTTGGAGTTGAAGCCATCCAAGTTGTTTTAGATTCTGACAATGGTGGGTCCTGAATGGGGAGTTTGTGGCAAATCTAGTTATGTTGTTATAGGTGAGTGCCAGTTTAAGATTGCTTTTTGAAAGATTGGTATAAATGGGAGAGGCATAGAGTAGTGTGGAGATGAGATGTGTGTGGGCAATAGTAGTTCTGGCAGTGGGGGTAAGGTAGGGTTTATTTCTGTAAAGGGTGCCTAGCTTTCTATTAACTGATTTTATGGTGGTATTGATGTGTATGTTGAAGGTAAGATTATGGTCAATTATCACTCCTAAGAGTTTGGTGGTAGGTTCTGGAGATATTACAGTACCATTTTTGGATGTCACTCTAAGGTCTAATTGAGAGGACTTTATTGTAGGAAAGAAGAGCAACAAATTTGTCTTTTTTTTGGCGTTCAGGAGAAGGCAGCATTGTAGGAACCAATTTTCAACTTTATTGAATATATTCTGGGTAAGTGATTGGAGTTTGGGTAAGGAAGTAGCAGAGAAAATGAGTGTAGAGTCATCTGCATATTGTATGCAGGTGGCTTGAGGAATTGTAAGATTTAGATCGTTAATAACAATGGAGAATAGGAGAGGGCCTAAGACAGAGCCCTGAGGTATGCCAAGGGAATCAGGGAGGTGTGTAGAGAGTTCCTTGTCCCTTATTTCTTTTTTAATTAAAAAATTACAAACCGTATTCATTTAAAAGTAAAAAGCATGCCCCAACACAGTTTTAAGGTTCCATATTTTGCTTGTATAATGAATGCATTCAACTTAATTACAATTAACTTTAAAAGCAACATGTGACCCAACATAGACCTGGAAGTGAAACAGCATGCTTCCATTACCCTCACTGTCAGTTAATGGATAGCAAATTCATAAACCTGTTAATATGTTAATCAAGTGTTAGCATTGACATCAAGATATTAGACTAGACTAACCAATGTCAGTAAATGCCATTGAAAGAAGTAAATTCTTCAATCTTCAGAAGTAAATTCTTCAATCTTCGGAGGCAGTGTTCTCTTTTAGGCTTAAATGAAACAGTACATGCAGAACACTGGAGAAACCTGTAGGCACAACAGGCTACTCACAGCAATGGTCCATCTGTTTTAAATGGTGATTGAGAGCAAGTGTGAATACCAGGTAGCAAATGTTCTTCCTGGCAGTAGGCAAGAAAAATCAATCAGTGGATTATGTTGGAAGAATATACTGTCCACACCAATGATCACTGTTTCTCTCTACTGTCCCTGGTTTTGCAGAACAGCCACAATCTTGCATCTAATTGTTGCTCCCTCTCTGATTTTTTTTTCTGACAAGTCATTGAGAATTGCAGCCAGTCAGTAATGCCATATGCTAGAATTTTAGACTTCTTATGTTTTGGAAAATGTATGTCGGTGCTATAACTACTATTCTATTATTTTTCTAAGTTGATTAGTGATTTTTAAAGACAATGTTGCTAGTTTGGGGCCTTCCCCCCATTATTTTTGCATTTTGACTTAATCCCTGATTTTGAAGCAAAGAAGTAGAGAACTTTGAATAGGAGAGTTCAGAGCACCTCAGATAACATTTTTGGGGTAACTAGTACCTGGTAAGACCTCTTGGAATCATTTAACTCTTAATATACTGCTTTCAGTGTAAAGCAATTTACAAGATGCTGTAACAAGCACAAGGGTCTGTAGAATTTCAGAAGAGCAGAAATTAGTGTGTGCGCATGGCGTGTGTGTGCGCGTGGCGTGTGTGTGCGCGTGGCGTGTTTGTGCGCGTAGTGTGTGTGTGCTCGTGGCATGTGTGTGCACGTGGCGTGTGTGTGCGTGCGCGGCATGTGTGTGTGAAATACATTACTATGGCCAGAATTTCTTCTACTATATACAGTCAGAAAGTGACATTGTGATCTGTAGTGAGAGTAGGAAGACCCTGAAGAGGTGGAGATGCGCTCTAGAGAGGAGAGGAATGAAGGTCAGCAGGACTAAGACAATGTGTGTGAATTACAGGGAGGATAGAGGAATGGTGAGGATGCAGGGAGTAGAGTTGGTGAAGGTGGATGAGTTTAAGTACTTGGAATCAACAGTTCAGAGTAATGGTGAGTGTGGAAGAGAGGTGAAGGAGAATACAGCCAGGGTGAAATGGGTGGAGAAGAGTGTCAGGAGTGATTTGTGACAGACTGGTACCAGTAAGAGTGAAAGGGAAGGTCTACAAGAGGGTAGTGAGACCAGCTATGTTGTATTGGTTGGAGATGGTTGCAATGACAAAAAGGCAGGAGTCAGAGCTGGAAGTGGCAGAGTTAAAGATGTTAAGATTTGCATTGGGTGTGACAAGGATGGACAGGATTAGGAATTTGTATATTAGAGGGTCAGCTCAGGTTGGACAGTTTGGAGACAAAGTCAGAGAGGCAAGATTGCATTGGTTTGTACATGTGCTGAGGAGGGGATGCTGGGTATAATGGGAAAAGGATGCTAAGGATGGAGCTGTCAGGTAAGAGGAAAAGTTGAAGGCCTAAGATACGGTTTATGGATGTGGTGAGAGAGGATATGCAGGTGGTTGGTGTGACAGAGCAATATGCAGATGACAGGAAGAAATGGAAATGGATGATCTGCTGTGGTGACCCCTAACAGGAACAGCCAAAAGGGAAGAAGATACACAGTCAAAGTGACTACTTTTGAAGATGAGGATTCAGTCAGCTTGCAAAAAGCATGTGAACAACCATAAAATTAATTGATCACAGTCAATGTAACAAGTGCATAAAATTCAGAATGTTATTTATGGGAAGTGTGAGGGAAATCAGTGAGTGGAAGCAAACAGATGCCTGCTATCACTTGATTATAGTTAATTCATTGCTGTGCAAACTTCTCTGGAACATTGTGAGTTTATTTGTGCGCGTGTGTGTGTTCTACATATGTGTGTGTGTGTGTGTGTGTGTGCGTGTGTATATGCGTGCATGTGCCACTTTGTGAATATGTGTGCCTGTGTGTATATGCATGCATGCACATGAAGAGAGAGAATCTGAAATATATTACTTTGGCTAGAAACATGAGTGGTAGGGCCTAGTTCATGAAAAAAAGCATTTTCTTCTCACCTGTTCACTCATAAGTAATTAATAATCTGGCTCACCAGCAACACTGTATGCATTGTGAAGGTGATAATGCATGTGTGGAAACAATAATCAGCACAACTTTTATCTGTAAGGGAATGTGCCATTTTGTCACAACCATAGTTGGTATATCATTCAGGTTTCCATTAATTTTATGGCACAGTCAGTATAAAAAGGAATTTAAACAATTGCTTTTTTGTGGTATTTTGCATACAAAGTGAAAACACATCCCTAAACTGGCTTACAGAATTATTAATTCATTAAGATAAGTAATGTAATTTCACATTGTAACTTCCACATGGGTTTTTGAGTTAATTTCAACAAGCATACAGGTTTTCCTTTAATTTGTAATCACAAATGCATAATAGGTATTAGTCATGAATATAGCATTCTATTATAACATCAAGATTAAAACTACTACCCATAACTTTAGGCCATTTGCAATACTACCTCCATTTTCAAAGATATTGGAACAATGTGTTGACTCACAGTTGCACCAGTACGGTTTAGACCAAAACCTACTCTCTAGCTCCCATCATGGTTTTCATGCTAACGACTGGACTAAACAGCCCTAGTGGCAGTCTGCACTGTAATAACTATATTTTTGTTTCTGCTGCCTTTCCTGATCTTACTCAAAGGCATTTGGCAAAGTATCTCATTGTAAAGTATTCCATAAGCTCACTATCTCAACCACTCTAACAGTAGCAAATGGTTCTATAGCTACCCAAGTAACAGAATATCATGTGTCAAGATAGCAGACAGCACACTTCCTTCCTTCCTTCCTTCCTGTTAATATAAGTGTTCCTCAAGGCCCTATACTGGGCCCATTGATGTTTAATGTCTGTCAATGATCTACATACTACTTCTGCTCCATCCTCACTTATTTAGTATGCAAACAACTCCATCTTTGTTTGATATTCCCCATTCATTAATGAACTGCAAGGTAAAATGCAGGCATCATACTGCTGAACTGAACTTTGGCTATAATAACATGGCCGATATTCATTGCTAAAAAGGTAAATATGCTTTTCCTAAGTAGTTCCAGTCCTGCCACACATGCTGATTTTACATTACTTCCTCCGATAATATTATCGTGGATATTGTCCCAAATATCAAACTCCTTGGAGTTACCCTGGACAATGAATTAAAATCTGTCCTTCATATATCCAATGCCATAAAAAAATCATCAGAAACAAGATACCTTGAACTAAATCCAAAGCTATCCCTCATAACAAACCCATCATGCTAATGTCAATGCTTACCTCCTACCCAGTGTAGTCTGTACTGCCCCAGTCTATAGTAACTGTCATACTACTCAACAACAAAGACTAGAGCAAATGTAAATACAAAACAGCAAAGTTTGCCCCAAATCTCACAAGCAGAACTCACCAGTGCATTGCTCTACACAAAAACTACAGGATGGAATTTCACAGCTATCTTCAATACACATAAATGAAGGTAACCTATTTTATTCTGCACCAGCCATCCAAATGTCCTCCCCTGATCTCATTGATGAAGTGGTACTGTCCCACAAGAGAACGCTAATCTAAAGATACATTTCTTGCCTACCAGGACAAGGTCTCAAATGCACATAATGTAGTCTTGTATTTATGTCATGTGGCCAAACTTTAGAAATGAGTGCCATCTGCCTTCAGAAAATCCCAAACTCATGACAGTTTAAATAAATATCTCCACGCTGATCTTCTTAATGCTAAAGACTGCCCCTGCTTTTTGTTTTCTGGTTAATCAGTTGATCCCCCTTCTATTGCCTTCTCTTAAACTGCAGAGTTTCTCCTTTAATCAGTAGCTCTAAAATTGTACTCTCTTCATAACTGTTGACGTGAAACCTTAATCTTTTCCTTTCTGTAACCGTGATCATTTATTTATTGACATTTGTTGACTGGGAAAAGTCCACTAGGTCAGAAACCCATTTTCAGTGGAGACCTTGGGAGAAAAGCAACACAAAATGATTACAAGCAAAGTTACAGAGATAAACAGAATGTGTTTCATTATAATGCAAGCGTTTGAAGCTGAGAACTAATGATATATATATATATATATATATATATATATATATATATATATATATATATATATATATATATATAATGTGTGTGTATGTGAAAAACATAAAGACATTTGTCTAGGGTTGTCTAGGGTACGGAAATACAAAAACAGTACATAACTCATGCACAACATTTTTTTTTAACGTGATTGAGGTTGGGTAACTAGTAGTTGGTTTTAACAATTAGTGTTTAATTGTAAATTTCATTAGAGAAATGAAAATATTTAATGGGGGCTGGTAATAAGGGAACATGAACATATTTTATTTAACATTTGTTTACTGGAAAAGTCCAACTTGGAACAAAGCCAATTTTCAGTGGAGGCCTGGGGAGAAACGCTCCAGATGCATGTCTTTGTAACATGGGAGGAAACCAGAGCACCCAGAGGAAACCCACACAGATGCAGGGAGGATATGCAGACTCTGCACAGAACGCACCCCAGCCGAGAATCCAACCAGAGAACCTCTTGCTGTGAGGCGACAACGCTACCCTGCACTGTCCAGTAACATATATTTGAAAGCTTTATGGGATTCTAACATAGTAATTGTTAGAGCATTCCATAGTTTAGCTATGGTATGGGAATACAGGTTTTGTCCTGCTCTTTTGTTTGGCTTTGATGCAACTACAACTTGTTTATTTTTAGACATTAGATTCCTGGAGGGGGATGTAGGATTGATTGAAGGGCAGACAACAGTGCAGGTAATTTCTCTGGGTTATATACTAGTTTGTGAGCAAGCGTTAATTGGGTATAGCTAAGGTATTGTGGAATTTATACCAATTTAATTCTTTGACAGGTTGGCAGTGGCGGGATCTGTGTTGAGGGCTGGTGGCAAATTTTGCAGTCTTGTACTAGCAGCATTGTAGTTTATTAAGCAGGGAAGAGTAAAGCTTTGGGAAAATGGTAGTGCCGTAGAGGAATGAGAGAAGTAGCAGTGTGCTGGCCAGCTTGGTTTTTTTTGTGGGTTTATCCATGTACCTTTGATGTCTTAGTTTAAAATGTGTTTTTTATAGCATTTAGAATGTGTTCATAGGAGAGTTTGTCATCTATTGTTATACCAAGTAGTTTTGCAGATTTTACAATCTGAATTTCTGTGTTTTGTGAGTAAATTTTGAAATCTTGTGTGGGTGGTTTGGATGAGAATATTAGTAATTTAGTTTTTTTCTTTGCATTTAGTAGTAACTGGACTTCATTCAACCATGTTTCTATTGATTTGAATCCTTTCTGGGTGATTGGTAGGTAGTCATGGAAAATTCTGGAGGAGGATATGATAGTGGAATTGTCGGTGTACTTGGATGAGTGTGGTTTGAGGCCAGACTAGATGTTAATTGTTTATGAAGATATTAAAGAACAGAGGTCCAAGGATGGACCCTTGGGGGCTCCTATGTTGTTTAACAAATAGTTAGATTGTTTGCTTTGCTATCTGACTGTTGCTGGTTGTATAGGCAATTTGCAAACCAAGTTAGCATTTGTTGGGAGCAGTCCATTTCTGATAATTGCTTAAGTAGTTTGGTGTGTGACACTGTTAAATGCTTTGGATAGGTCCAATAGGACTACTGGAGTTATTTGACCTGAACCCAATGCTCTGTTCACAGTGTCTGTAAAGGAGAGGATGGCAGTGGTGGTGCTATGGAAAGGATAAAAACCATGTTCTGTTAGGGCAAAGGGGTTATTGTCAGTGAGGTAGTTCAATAGTTGACTATGTATACACTTTTGTAATATTTTGGAGAGAGGTGAGAGAATAGCTATGGGTCTATAGTTTTACTAAGGTCATTTGTATTTCTGCCTTTATAAACTGGAGTTACGATCGACGTTTTCCAGATTTGAGGGATCGTGCCTACTTTGATGGACTGCTTTATTAGAAAGCTGCTGTTGCTTCTACAGCAATTTTTAAATATTCTGTGGGGATGTTGTCAGTGGACAGGGAACAGGGTTTTAGTTTTTTTAGAAGTTGTAAAATTGAGATGGGAAGAGGTTTTAAGGAGAAACTGGGTGTTTCTGGTATTCCATTAGGGGTTGTTTGATGGGAAGCATGGTATTTGCAAAAATATTCTGTTGAGTTGGGTTTTTGAGGCTTATTTCATTGGTGGTGCATGAATTGGAATTTCTGTGGGGTTTGGGGTTCATGAATAAGTTCAGTATGTTGTCAAAGTGGAAGTTTAATGTATGAGCTATTTGTTGTGGGGTCATGTTGGGGGATGGAGACGGATTAGGAGTGGTTCTGGGATTGAGGAGAGAAGAGACTGATTTCCAGAACTTCTGGGGGATATTACTATTGGTAGATAGATGTTTTGTAAAATAGGTTTTCTTGTCCATAATGACTAGTTTTTTGGTGTGGTTCTGAAAATGTCTGAAGTTAATTTCATTAGATAGTGTTCTGTTACTGTGCCAGACTTTCTAGGCTCTATCCCTGGCAAGAAGTAGTTGTTTCGTAGTTTTAGTTAACCAAGGGGCATGGTTGATTTTTATTCTTTTGATTTGTATAGGGGCAAGAGAGTTCAGGGTGTCTAAAAAGACTGTTAAAGTAGTTGACAGCTTTGTCTATCTGGAGGGTATGTAGAGGGTTCGATTTATGGGCTTTATGGATGGTGGTAAAGGCTGAGGTGTTAGTCCTTGGTTAGGCTTCTGGTTGTTTTGTAGGAATGAGGTTTTGGTAACTGAGTTTGGGTTCTATATGTAAAGGCAGGTAAATGATCACTTAAGGAATCAGGAAGGGAACCTGTGTTGGTGAATTATTATGCAGATTAATAATGCAATTCCCACACCCACTTTACACTCATTCCTCTAGATCTTTACAGATTTTAGCATAGACGTCTGTTAACATTTATCTATTGATCACTTTATCTTGTACTTTTATTCTCAATCTTCTATAACTGGGGTACACTTAACTACTAACTCAAATGCAACCCCCCTTTTTATTGCTTTTCATTCTCTGTCAACTACTGCCTGTCATATTCACCCAGAAACCTATTCTATGTTGAATATGAAATCACTATTTTTCAAATAGCTTGAACTCACAAAGGGACTGTTACAATGTTTGTATATTTTTCTCTCAATAAATGTTTGTTTTGAGCTTTTCTTTCTTTGGGCACATCAGAAGCTCTTCTGATGCAAGCTTACATGTGGGGCCATAGCCAGGAATTTAAAAGCATGATTTGTGATTTCTCCTTGACTGGGTTTCTGCATGCTCATATGTACACTTGTTTGTAGACACATATGATTTTACAAGGTAGAGGATGAAGTGATATCACAATGCCAAAATGAGATGCTAGTGTCAAAGGGAAATACATCAAAAGGGTGCTATAGATAATAAAAAGTTAAATTTAGATTACCTTAATGAAGGAAAAGTTGTTGCAGTATAGTTATAAAGTCATTCTTACCGTACCTCTCAACCTCTTAGTATAAGAAATCTGGACAGAGCCTAAATTAGTGGGGGGAAAAAGGCCCCAAAATAGGGGCAGATATTGTAAATATTGCTCTGATAAACTTAGTTGCTAGAATAACAGTATTTGTGTTGGCATGCATTTTCCGAAGAATATGAAGTCAGAAACTCAAACATGTCATTACTTAGTGATTTCTGTCATCGGTGATTGGCCAGAAAAACACAAATTTTATGAGGACTAGACCAAAAATATGAGGCAAAAATCTGGTAATTCTGCAGAAATTTGAACAGCTGAGAGGTAGGATTGCTACCAAAAATGTAATAATTCAATATAGTACATATAGTATTCAACACTTTCAGACAGCAGAAGCTTCATGATTTTGAAGTGATTATTTATAGTCTTGGAGAAGTGATGGAATTTCAGCTGGTTCCGGTGCTTCTGTGTCTAAAGCTTGAACAGAAAAACAAAGTCAGTATGCTCAGTACCACAAAAAAAGATAATGAAGCTTGTATTATTCTCAGCCATGTAGCAAGTTTTTAAACTCAAGATAAATATAAAACTTTATTTTCTTCAAATTGTTTCAAATCATTTCAATGAGAATTTTAAAATAAAAAAAATCTAACATTTTGAGGACATCATGTCAAAGCAATGTGCACAAACTTCAGTGGAAAATAATTACTAAAAAGGTGGAAAATAATTTTTAGACTAAACTCCCTAACGGCCATGTATTTCAAACAATTAGAAATGAAATCAAGAAATAAAGTATATAGCATGTTAAAGAGCTATGATTTCACTGAATTCATTTGCTTATATACAGCAAATCTTTTCTTTAAATAAATGGAGCCAACTTGAATGGTTGTTGAGTTCTTGCTGGGAACTTCCTCAGTACACTGATCGCACAAATGTAACTGTGTTATTTAGTCATTTATTATCACTGACTATGTGGACTGATCACTGGGATCTTTTTCAACAGCATGCAAGACAACAATGACAAGAGGAAAA